>NC_068448.1:42955084-43012584 GCF_023373465.1 Oncorhynchus keta | reverse complement strand
CACACACATTTTCCCCCTCCAAACCACTCTGAGAATGCCTTTTTTTCTGAATCTCCCATAACAGAGTGTGCATAGTTCATAGGGACCTTACGGTGTGAGGTGTGAGAGCGCTGTGTTTATGCAGAGCTCTGAAACATTACACCATAATGCCTGGGCTTCAAATAGCTGGCGTGTTTATTTACACGAGCCTTACGGAGTGGACAGACAGGGCCAAGAACCCGACATGAAGCAAAGGCAGGACCCACGTTTGTGGCAGAGTACATCTGCACTGTGTGTGAGGGGGGTGGGGGCTGGACCAGCCTAGCACACATGGGCCAAATGGGCCTGTTTGGAAGTTTGAATGGTCTTTTTTTTAAAGAGTTGATGAGAACCAGTCGTTCATGATCATTCCCAATCCGAACAACTGACTGGGACAGAACCCATGAGGGTACGGGTTACCAGAGGGAGGGAGGGAGGGAGGGAGAGAGAGAGAGAGAGAGAGAGAGAGAGAGGGAGAGGGAGGGAGGGAGGGAGGGAGGGAGGGAGGGAGGGAGGGAGGGAGGGAGGGAGGGGGAGGGAGGGAGGGAGGGAGGGAGGGAGGGAATGGAAAAGAGAGGGGAAAGAACGGAGTGGTGAAAGAGAACAGATTGGTGAAAGAGACGGTTGCAGGCTCTTTGTCCCCTCTCCCATGTGTTCTATGCCGTGGAAGGATACAGAAGGCACAAGGGTCAAGGTCCCTAAACCGTGAAGGTTTAGGGTTTAGGCCTATAAAACATAGACTGATTCCATGTACAGTAAGATTCTATGTTTCTGTGCAATAATATTGACAATGTTTACCCCCCTCCCCCCAGAGAACAGCAGTGCTGATCAGAAGCAGGCGTGTAAGAAACACGAGCTCTACGTCAGCTTCAGAGATCTGGGGTGGCAGGTACCGAGTGCACCCCACACATTCCTCTATTTCTCCCCCTTCGCTTCCTCTCCTTTTCTTTCATCCTCCATCCCTCCCTCCCTCGCTATCTCTCCTTTTTCTTCTCACTCTCCTGCCTTTATCTCTTTCTCACTGCTCTTTTCCCCCCTGTCCTCCCTAACGTCTTTTCTTAGCAGAGACCTAAATCCATAGTGATTTACAGGGCCCAATGTTGTCCATGATATTCACTTCAACAGCTGGGTAAACAGTAGGATATGCTAAGGAGAGGTGCAGACTTATTCCCGTATTGGCTCCAGAGTAAAATATGCACAGTTAGTTCAGAGTTTAAAACCAGGAAGCGTGTTGTTACTACTACCATGACTACCGTGGAATGTATCGCATGCTGATTACACATTCACATGGAGGATAACGGTGTGCCTTTCTTTATCTGCCATCTCTCTCTCTCCCTCTCTCTCTCTCTCTCTCTCTCTCCCTCTCTCTCCCTCTCTCTCTCTCTCTCTCCTCTCTCTCCCTCTCTCTCTCTCTCTCTCTCTCTCTCTCTCTCTCTCTCTCTCTCCCTCTCTCTCCCTCTCTCTCCCTCTCTCAGGACTGGATCATAGCTCCAGAGGGCTATGCAGCATACTACTGTGAGGGAGAGTGTGCCTTCCCTCTCAACTCCTATATGAACGCCACAAACCACGCCATCGTGCAGACACTAGTGAGTAACTAAGAATAATCGTTACTTTCTATTGTTCTCATCCAACACTTCCCACACTGCCCCTACTCGGATGGTATCGCGCCGTCCCAACCTTCGCTCTCTCTCCCCCGCTACTCTCTCCTCTTCCATCCTATCATCTCTTCCCTCTGCTCAAACCTTCTCCAACCTATCTCCTGATTCTGCCTCCTCAACCCTCCTCTCCTCCCTTTCTGCATCCTTTGACTCTCTATGTCCCCTATCTTCCAGGCCGGCTCGGTCCTCCCCTCCCGCTCCGTGGCTCGACGACTCATTGCGAGCTCACAGAACAGGGCTCCGGGCAGCCGAGCGGAAATGGAGGAAAACTCGCCTCCCTGCGGACCTGACATCCTTTCGCTCCCTCCTCTCTACATTTTCCTCCTCTGTCTCTGCTGCTAAAGCCACTTTCTACCACTCTAAATTCCAAGCATCTGCCTCTAACCCTAGGAAGCTCTTTGCCACCTTCTCCTCCCTCCTGAATCCTCCTCCCCCCACCCCCTCCTCCCTCTCTGCAGATGACTTCGTCAACCATTTTGAAAAGAAGGTCGACGACATCCGATCCTCGTTTGCTAAGTCAAACGACACCGCTGGTTCTGCTCACACTGCCCTACCCGGTGCTCTGACCTCTTTCTCCCCTCTCTCTCCAGATGAAATCTCGCGTCTTGTGACGGCCGGCCGCCCAACAACCTGCCCGCTCGACCCTATCCCCTCCTCTCTTCTCCAGACTATTTCCGGAGACCTTCTCCCTTACCTCACCTCGCTCATCAACTCATCCCTGACCGCTGGCTACGTCCCTTCCGTCTTCAAGAGAGCGAGAGTTGCACCCCTTCTGAAAAAACCTACACTCGATCCCTCCGATGTCAACAACTACAGACCAGTATCCCTTCTTTCTTTTCTCTCCAAAACTCTTGAACGTGCCGTCCTTGGCCAGCTCTCCCGCTATCTCTCTCAGAATGACCTTCTTGATCCAAATCAGTCAGGTTTCAAGACTAGTCATTCAACTGAGACTGCTCTTCTCTGTATCACGGAGGCGCTCCGCACCGCTAAAGCTAACTCTCTCTCCTCTGCTCTCATCCTTCTAGACCTATCGGCTGCCTTCGATACTGTGAACCATCAGATCCTCCTCTCCACCCTCTCCGAGTTGGGCATCTCCAGCGCGGCCCACGCTTGGATTGCGTCCTACCTGACAGGTCGCTCCTACCAGGTGGCGTGGCGAGAATCTGTCTCCTCACCACGCGCTCTCACCACTGGTGTCCCCCAGGGCTCTGTTCTAGGCCCTCTCCTATTCTCGCTATACACCAAGTCACTTGGCTCTGTCATAACCTCACATGGTCTCTCCTATCATTGCTATGCAGACGACACACAATTAATCTTCTCCTTTCCTCCTTCTGATGACCAGGTGGTGAATCGCATCTCTGCATGTCTGGCAGACATATCAGTGTGGATGACGGATCACCACCTCAAGCTGAACCTCGGCAAGACGGAGCTGCTCTTCCTCCCGGGGAAGGACTGCCCGTTCCATGATCTCGCCATCACGGTTGACAACTCCATTGTGTCCTCCTCCCAGAGCGCTAAGAACCTTGGCGTGATCCTGGACAACACCCTGTCGTTCTCAACTAACATCAAGGCGGTGGCCCGTTCCTGTAGGTTCATGCTCTACAACATCCGCAGAGTACGACCCTGCCTCACACAGGAAGCGGCGCAGGTCCTAATCCAGGCACTTGTCATCTCCCGTCTGGATTACTGCAACTCGCTGTTGGCTGGGCTCCCTGCCTGTGCCATTAAACCCCTACAACTCATCCAGAACGCCGCAGCCCGTCTGGTGTTCAACCTTCCCAAGTTCTCTCATGTCACCCCGCTCCTCCGCTCTCTCCACTGGCTTCCAGTTGAAGCTTGCATCCGCTACAAGACCATGGTGCTTGCCTACGGAGCTGTGAGGGGAACGGCACCTCAGTACCTCCAGGCTCTGATCAGGCCCTACACCCAAACAAGGGCACTGCGTTCATCCACCTCTGGCCTGCTCGCCTCCCTACCACTGAGGAAGTACAGTTCCCGCTCAGCCCAGTCAAAACTGTTCGCTGCTCTGGCTCCCCAATGGTGGAACACACTCCCTCACGACGCCAGGACAGCGGAGTCAATCACCACCTTCCGGAGACACCTGAAACCCCACCTCTTTAAGGAATACCTAGGATAGGATAAAGTAATCCTTCTCACCCCCCCACCCCCTTAAAAGATTTAGATGCACTATTGTAAAGTGGCTGTTCCACTGGATGTCATAAGGTGAATGCACCAATTTGTAAGTCGCTCTGGATAAGAGCGTCTGCTAAATGACTTAAATGTAAATGTAAATGTATTGTCACTTGTGTCATTCGTGCAGTCAATATACTAGAGAGCATCGACACAAAGACAAATGCATTAACATGCTATCATATTTGCTATCATAGTTATTTTCACTTGATGTTGTCTCCCTTACTCCAACTCCCACCTTTCTCTTCCCTGTCCTTGTCCCCCCTCCATGTGCAGGTCCACCTAATAAACCCAGATACCATTCCTAAGCCCTGCTGTGCCCCAACCCAGCTCCATGCCATCTCGGTGCTCTACTTTGACGACAGCTCCAATGTCATCCTCAAGAAGTACCGCAATATGGTGGTCAGAGCCTGTGGCTG
The DNA here is from genome assembly GCF_023373465.1 of Oncorhynchus keta. Classification (NCBI taxonomy): domain Eukaryota; kingdom Metazoa; phylum Chordata; class Actinopteri; order Salmoniformes; family Salmonidae; genus Oncorhynchus; species Oncorhynchus keta. Next base: position 43,008,299 of record NC_068448.1, on the reverse strand, counting down.
CCATTAGACTACAGCCAACCTCTCAACACACACACACACACACTCACGCACACATCTACATATTCCTCAACGCAGGTCACTTTCATCGAGACTCTAGACTTTCTTCCCCAGATTCACCTGAATGGACACATGAATGGACTGCATTTCCCAGAGTGCCTTGTTGAGCTCCTGGACGGGAGCTACATGAGGACCGGCAGACAATCATGCTTATTGAGTTCAACATGGAACACACACACACACACACACATACTTCCTGTGCTTTCTACTGTGTATGAGACATTTTAAACAGTGATTGTATAGTAATACACAGTTAACAATCTTTTGTTCATTTAAAAAAAAATTTAAATTGTATTTCACTCTGCTTTTCTAGATATTTTTGATCAATTACGTATTTGTATGTTTTCTATGACTGAATGGCTATAGGAAGTGTGGATGCTCTATGGACTCTTCATGGACCATACTGTGTAAATAGTTTTTTAAACAAAGAGAAGTGTATTTATTTCCTGGTCTTGGGCATGTTAAGGGTTTTTCTCCTGTGTGTCTCTCTCTCTCTCTGTCTCTCTCTCTCTCTCGCTCTTTCTCTCTCTCTCTCTCTCTCTCTCTCTCTCTCTCTCTCTCTCTCTCTCTCTCTCTCTCTCTCTCTCTCTCTCTCTCTCTCTCTCTCTCTCTCTCGCTCTTTCTCTCTCTCTCTCTCTCTCTCTCTCTCTCTCTCTCTCTCTCTTTCTCTCTCTCTCTCTCTCTCTCTCTCTCTCTCGCTCTTTCTCTCTCTCTCTCTCTCTCTCTCTCTCTCTCTCTCTCTCTCTCTCTCTCTCTCGCTCTTTCTCTCTCTCTCTTCCTCCTCTGTTTCTCACCATGCTAGCTCAGAGATTTGTTTTTCCTGCACAGTCACAGTGCTGAATCTATCATCAGTATGGACCTATCACTACAGCCTTGTCATGGGGAATAACTCAGCCTGTTCCTCTCCTTATTCCAAACATTGTCTTAAAGACATAAAAGTTATTTTCAGAATGAAAATGCATTCATATACATACTGTAGCTCTTTTTATAAACTAGACTTTGACTTGAATTACAATAAAAAGCAATAATACAGAGAGTGTTTCAAAACAAAAAGAAGAGAAAGATTGGGGAATGAAAGAGAGAGAGAGAGAGAGAGAGAGAGAGAGAGAGAGAGAGAGAGAGAGAGAGAGAGAGATTGTGTCTAGGGTGTGTGTGTGTGTGTGTACGTGTGTACCATTACCTTGAGCACCACGAGTGTGTTGTGTGCCAGGTGGTTTTAGGATGGTCTGTCGTTTTATCCTCTGCTGTAAAGGCTGATGTCTATCTCTTCCTTATTTAAGAGGACTATTTATTGAGAGCCGAGGCTGGTACTCTCTGCCAACGCAACAGTCTTTGTTTTACTGCAAAACTGGTTTAATAAAATCGGAGAAGCATCACTGACTGTCTGATAGTTGATTTATATCACCCCTCCCTCCCTCCCTCCCTCCCTCCCTCCCTCCCTCCCTCCCTCCCTCCCTCCCTCCCTCCCTCCCTCCCTCCCTCCCTCCCCCTCCCTCCCTCCCTCCATTCCCCTATTTCCTCAGCTCTCGATTTTTCCTCTCTTCTCTTTTCTTTCCCCTCTTTGCTTTCTCCTCTTTCTCGTCTTTCCTATCCCCTCTCACTCATCATTCCTTTCCTCTCTTCTCTCTCTTCTCTTTCCTCACTCCCCTTCCCCATTGCCTCTTTTTTCTCCCCTCTGTCTTCTCCAACATCCTGTTTATTACATGGCCTGGCTTGGATTAGTGCTCCTCGCCATTCGCAGACTTTTTAATGCAGCTAAACTTAGCCTGTGTGTATGTGTGTGCGTGTTTCATGCCAAGAGTCTGGAGAACAGGGCAATGTTTCAGCCTCCTCTAGGTCAAACCTTTTACACATAGCAATCTGTAACAACCTAGGGACACGTTGGGACCAATTCCATTTAAATGAAGTTACTGACTTGGATTGGAACCAGCCCCAGTGTATGTCAGACCCCAGGTGTCAGGGGTCAATAGAGTGATAATATGGCTCTCAATCCTCTGCACCCAGAAGCTTTACTCCCCTACACCCACCTTCTGCATCCCCCAGCACTTCCCCCATGCTGCCTGCCCCCAAACTTGACCCCAAACACTGCCTGGCTTTAGCCCTCATCAACCCTCCATCCTCAAGACCTGACCTCCAGCAGCACTGCCAAGCACAAACCCCCTGTAGAAATGAATGAGTGATCTCTATGGCCCACTCATCCATCACCACCTCTGTCTCTGACTTCCTCCTGGTGTCACATTGTTTTATGTCCCTACAGGCTCCACTGTTACTTCATCAGACTGATGAAGAAAATGAACATTTCTGTTTATTTGCTTCCCCCCCCAGAGTCTGACACTTAATGACCCCATACATATACACACACTCACAATTATGCCGCAGACACATACACACACACACTTGCTCCTCTACTCTGAGCTGCTCTAAGCTGGACATAGGAAAAGGGAGACCTGCCCCCTGGTGGTGAAGATTGTGTGTGTGTGTGTGTGTGTGTGTGTGTGTGTGTGTGTGTGTGTGTGTGTGTGTGTGTGTGTGTGTGTGTGTGTGTGTGTGTGTGTGTGTGTGTGTGTGTGTGTGTGTGTGTGTGTGTACTGTATCTGTGTGTGTATCTGTGTGTGTGTTTGTGTGTGATATGAGCTCAACGGTCCTTGTTCTTGTACTTTCGGTAGGCCAGACATTCACAGGACATTGGCCTGTCCAAATACCCCTACTTGCGATCTAAATAGCAGGCATTTTGGGTATACAAAAATATAACATTTTACAGTATGTGACATTTGGAAAATGTAGTATGCACTGTATGTAAAATGTGTTGTTTTCTGCACTCGTTTGTACTTAAGAGTACGTTATAAAGAGTATGTAGTACGATTAGTACACAGTATGCAGTTTAAGTAAATAGTAGGCAAGCCAGATTACAGACAAGGCCAACTGACTCTTTTTCGTCCAGTTGGTCTGAATGAAAGTATTGGGTCTGAGGCGGAGAGACTTCAGATAACAATCCTCTTAATTCACACTTCCACTTTCACATGAAAGTTGTGTTATCAGCTTTCAGTGTGTGGGCAAGTTAGATCTTAGCCAATCAGAAGCCATTATACTGTGTGTGTGTTTGCCTTTAACAGTGGTTTCCTATTTCTTTTTTTAAACAAAATGCTAAATATACTGTAGAAACACAACGATTTACACAAAGGTGAGATAGCCTCCTAGAGAGTCTAAGGAATGTGAATACGGAGACAGCCAAGGACAAAAGAGTAAAGGGCCATTTTAATGTTGTTGGAATGCACTCCATATCTATTTGTCAGCGAGAATGAATTCGCTGTAGATCAAATCAAATATATATTCTGCGTGCTAATTTGTCGTGATTTTGTCTGGTTGTCATTTCTTTGCATCAGTGGCTAAATGAATCTTCATTGTTACCACTGTGGTTAAGAACAGGAAACTAAACCTATAGCAGACAGAGAAACACGTGTACACACCCGTACACACACACACACACACACACCCCTCTTAACATTTTAAAGGAAGTGTGGATTTCCCGGCTGTGAAGGTGAAACAACATGACTTCTCAACATGACAGATGTGGTGATCAGGGGGTTATTCCAGCAATAATGCACGATTAGCTATAGTTGTATCAATACATTTGACCTTTATTTAACAAGGCAAGTCAGTTAAGAACAAATTCTTATTTTCAATGAAGGCCTAGGAACAGTGGGTTATTTGCCTTGTTCAGGGGTAGAAGAACAGATTTGTACCCTTTTCAGGCACTAAGTATATGGCCATTATATCACGGCTAAGGGCTGTTCTTATGCACGACGCAACTTGGAGTGCCTGGATCCAGCCCTTAGCCGTGGTATATTAGCCATATACTACAAACCTCCGGGGTGCCTTATTGCTATTATAAACTGGTCACCAACGTAATTAGAGCAGTAAAAATAAACGTTTTGTCATACCCGTGATTTACCACGGCTGTCAGACAATCAGCATTCATTGCTCGCTCCACCTAGTTTATAATGCACATTCATTTCAGGGGGTCCCCCTCAATCCAATCTGAGGGGCTTCTTCTGTCAAACTCTCTCCACTCCTCTCATCTCTGTACCTCTCCACACAGACTGGGCGAGGATAGAGAGGCATCATTTCTCACAGGACAGCCTTTAACCACAAAATAAAAAATGTATTTCAATGTTTTCAGTTACTTTCAACCAAGCTGTGGGTCATTCACTCCAGTGAATATCGGATAAATATTGAATAAATTGATATGCAGTCTTTTGATAAATGCCTCCTCTCTCTTTTCATGTCATTTTACTATGTCTTTTGAATGGGCTGCAATCATACTCATGGTGTACGTATCGTGTATTGTGTATTGTGACCCGGACAACCCTTTCGTGAGAATATATATTTAGCTATGCATCCTGAAGGAGGGTGACTGTGGTGCATGCTCCGTCCACCGCATGGCGAGGGGAAAGGGGAACGCCGAGGCCACTCAGTCACGAGGAAAAGAAACTGGTCTGATCGTTATGCCTAACTAATAACTAAGAATGCATCACTTCAGATCAGTAGCGGAGCGTGGGTAAAATCACTAAGGATTCCAAGCCCGTATTAAGAAAAGCCATATTGCAACCTACAGTATGTTGTGATAGCTGCGTCGTTTGCTCTATAACTCATTTGTTCATACGCCGCTGTGATATATACGATAAGGCTGTGACAACAAAAAGACAACGGATGGGTTATAGAGAAAACAACACAAATATCACATCGTACGGAACCGTAGGTTGTAATATGGCTTTTTTTTTTACTGGCTTGGCTTCCTCAGTGATTTTATCCACACACCGCTACTGGCACACATCACCACTGCTGCTTCCAGACTCTTACTACACTGCACAATTTGCACACTTGCCCCCAGCCCCCAGCCCCCAGCCCCAATTGTGCAATCCTGTAATACTTATGCTAAAATATTTATTCTATTCTACTGGGCCATTTACTATATGTTCGTATTCTTTGTTTAAAAAAAACGAACTATTACATCACGGTTGTTGCATCGTCAAGAAGGGAACCTGCAAATAAGCATTTAGTTGGATGACGTGTCTACCATGTGTATCCTGTACATACGACTAATAACACTTGAAACATTTTTTGAGATCAGTTGTTTCAGACATAGGCTATCACCGTGTGCAATAACGGAACGTACTGCATAATGTTCTAAAAGACATCTCCGAGGCAAATCGTTTGTTTTGTTGATTTTTTAAAAACTTCACACCTCGCTTTATTTTCACTGTAACGTCACACCTCCATGCACTCTGAGAGCTACCTGAGCCTATGGCACGTAGGCCTACAACTCTAGTCGGAAACTGAAAGTATTCTAACTTTAGCCCACTTACTTTCATTTTCGTCTTGAAAGGTGTCCAACCACTCCAACAATGCGTGGTGATTACCGTCATGGGCACATTTAGTTATAATTTAACTAAAATAAATAGTTGAAAAGATTGATATAGCCTTATTGAAACAAATACATTTTGTTTTTGCCTGTTAGTCTACTGTAGGTACATGTACAAAGAGGGATCATGTGATTGTGAGTAGACTACTTGTGGTCTGTACATGGCCAATAACAACTTTTGAATATTCTTTTTAAAGTATTAATTTAAAACATATTTTCAAGATGGAGAAGGCAGGCACGAACATGCATCTGAGAGAGTGGCTGATAGCGCAGATAGACAGTGGAAAGTACGCAGGACTCACCTGGGAGAACCAGAACAAAACTATGTTCAGGATCCCATGGAAACACGCGGCAAAACAGGACTATAATCTGAATGAAGATGCAGCCCTTTTCAAGGTTAGAATGTTTATTTTTTCTAGCCTATTTTGTATTTGTATTTTTTAGGGATCCCCAATAGCTGTTGCCTGGGCAGCTACTCTTCCTGGGTTCTTGTGAGTTATGCATGGGTTCCCTAGTAGTTTAAAACAGACAGCTCGGTACATTCAAGTTGTCAACACTTCTTACAAAACATGTAGTGATGAAGTCAAATTCTCTTCCACTTTGAGCCTTGAGAGATTGACGTGCATATCATTAATGTTAGCCCTCCGTGTACTTTTAAGGGCCAGCCGTGCTTCCCTGTTCTGAGCCAAGTGCCATACTTTGAAGTCCCTCTTTATGGCACCAGACCACACTACTGAACCTAATTTAAGCCTACTTTCTAGTAGGTTTAAATTGTCTACTGTCTAGGTGTGACAAAACTATGGCCTGCCTTGTTGATAGTGGTGTTAGGAAGGCAGAGTAGCAATTTATTATGGACAGACTTCTGCCCATCTTAGCTACTGTTCTATCAATACATTTGAACTTTATTTAACTAGGCAAGTCAGTTAAGAACACATTCTTATTTTCAATGAAGGCCTAAGAATAGTGGCTTATTTGCCTTGTTCATGGGTAGAAGAACAGATTTTTACCTTTTCAGCTCAGGGATTTGATCTTGCTACCTTCTGGTTACTAGCCCAACACTCTAACCACTTGGCTATCTGCTGCCACAAATTCATGGTTACTCCAAGCAGTTTAGTCACCTCAACTTGCTCAATTTCCACATTATTCATTACGAGATGTAGTTGAGGTTTAGGGTTTAGTGAAGGATTTATCCCAAATACAATGCTTTTAGTTTTAGAAATAGTTAGGAATAACATATTCCTTGCCACCAATTCCTAAACTCAAAGCCAGTGGCATGCAATTAGTAAAGATTGAAAAAGTAAGGGGCCTAAACAGTTACCCTGGGGAATTCCTGATTCTACCTGGATTATGTTGAAGAGGCTTCCATTAAAGAATACCCTTTATGTTCTGTTAGACAAGTAATTCTTTACCCACTATATCGCAGGGTGTGTAAAGCCATAACACCTACGTTTTTCCAGCAGCAGACTATGATCAATTATGTCAAAAGCTCCACTGAAGTCTAACAAAACAGCCCCCACAATCTTTTTATATTTAATTTATCTCAGCCAATAATCAGTCATTTATGTAAGTGCTGTGCTTGTTGAATGTCCTTTCCTGTACGCATGCTGAAAGTCTGTTATCAGACTTCGTTTACTGTAAAATAGCATTGTATCTGGCCAAACACATTTTTCACGAGGAAGTTTACTAAGGGTTGGTAACAGGCTGATTTTTTGGCTATTTGAGCCAGTAAAGGGGGCTTTACTATTCTTGGGTAGCGGAATGACTTTTGCTACCCTCCAGGCCTAGCGGCACGCACTTTCTGGTAGGCTTAAATTGAAGATATGGTAAATAGGAGTGGCAATATTGTCCGCTATTATCCTCACTAATTTTCCATCTAGATTGACAGTTGGTGGCTTGTCATTGTTGATAGACAATAATTATTTTTTCACCTCTTCCACGTTCACGTTACGGAATTCAAAAGTGCAGTGCTTGTCTTTCATAATTTTGGCAGACACACTTGTGTAGTGTCAGGATGTGTAGTGTCAGCATTTGTTTTGGTGGCATGCCTAAGTTTGCTCATCTTGATTACAGTTATGTTTTTGCATGTTTGTCTAGGTACATGTGCAAAGAGGGATCAAAAACATAACTCTATCCTTTATTTTACATCATATTTGTACAACATTATCAAATAGAGACTCCCCAGAAGATCCATGCAAAATAAAACTTGTGCTGTGACGTGGCAAAATGTTGTCCAATTCAATGCAGATTGATCAATGTTATTGATTTCGACCCAATGAATGCATTGATTTTGGATGCCCATGTAAATAACAGTGCGTGTGAAGAGTTTATTTGCTTACGGTTACCTTCATGTGTGTAAAATACTGTTCTCGGATGTTATTGAACAGATTTTTAGATGTTTACGAAAATGTTTTTTTTTGTTTGTTTGTTGCTGGTGTAACAGTATCATTTTAAACCTTCCCCTCGCCCATACCCGGGCGCGAACCAGGGACCTTCTGCACACATCAACAACAGTCACCCTCGAAGCATCGTTACCCATCGCTCCACAAAAGCCGCGGCCCTTGCAGAGCAAGGGGAACTAGTACTTCAAGGTCTCAGAGCAAGTGACGTAACCGATTGAAACGCTATTTAGCGCACACCGCTAACTAAGCTAGCCGTTTCACATCCGTTACACTGGAACATATTCTGTATATTTCTATTTGACGGTGATGTTTTGGTGGTCTCACCTACTGTAGCTATCTTACAGTAAGACAAATGAATGCACTTGCATAAGTCACTCTGGATAAGAGTATCTGCTAAATTATTAAAATGTCACATGTAAATGTTATACATCATGTAGATCTCATAGTACTGTATTGAATTATTTTCATAATACATTTTTTTTATATTGATGTCGCAATGTATAATTTGTTAAATATGACTGTGTAAAACCTAGCAGTACTACTTATTTCTCTGAATGTGAGGCAGATATATAGGATTTTTGCAAATGCTGAAATGAAACCATCAAGTGATTTTAAAGGGAAAGGGGACACCTGGTCAACTGAATGCATTAAACTGAAATTAGTCCTCCACATTTCAACCAACCCCTCTCAACCAAATACGTCTGTCATTGCCATAGTGAGAATTTCTTTTTTTTAACAATAAAAGCTGATTTACCAACATTTCTGAAAATGGATATATAGCATTTTGGAATGAAACTCATGTTTACACTCAGTCCTCAGTGTAAGCCACCAACTTATTCCTTATGTCTCATTTGGCACTAATATGCACTCAAATGGTTATTCATATTGTGTGTGTGTGTGTGTGTGTGTGTGTGTGTGTGTGTGTGTGTGTGTGTGTGTGTGTGTGTGTGTGTGTGTGTGTGTGTGTGTGTGTGTGTGTGTGTGTGTGTGTGTGTGTGTGTGTGTGTGTGTGTGTGTGTGTGTGCGTGCATGCATACCTTTATGTGTTGTGTTTCCAACTACCAGGCGTGGGCAGTGTATAAGGGGAAGTATCGAGAGGGGAGGGACAAGGCAGACCCCACTTCCTGGAAGACTCGTATCCGCTGTGCCCTCAACAAGAGCACAGACTTCCAGGAGGTCCCAGAGCGCAGCCAGCTGGACGTCTCCGAGCCCTACAAGGCCTACCGTATCCAGGCAGAGACAGCGACAGGCAGATGCTCAGGTACCAGTAGCCTCCATTTTCAGTCTTCTCATGAAGCACGAGTCTCATGAAGCACGATACTCATGAAGCACGATACTCATGAAGCACGAGTCTAGAGAGCACAGAGACCCGTACGGGTTTAAAGTGTGAGTAATTACTCTCTAACCCTCGTTCTCGCTCTCTCAGAATCTCCTGAAACTGAAAGTCAGGTGATAATCCAGACCAGGAGCTCCAGTGCTCACCTGAGGAACACCATCACACACCATCCACAGGTAACGCAACGGTTTTGTTTTCAATGCTGTTTGACAGGTGCATAGTTGCTGCCATCTAGAGGACACCTATGGCAATAATTTTAGATTTACGTAGGGATGAATTTTGCACACTTGCACTGAATGTTCCGTAACAAGTCAGATGATTTGCTGTGAATATGTGTTTCCCCTCAGTTTGGCTGCCATAGGGAATCAGAGGAAAGGGATGGAAGAGTCAACCCCAGTGGTCAGTATCAGCCTCCATGTATGTGTGACTGGTAGCTGAATCACTGAACAATGTTGAATTAGATATGATATGTGTTTGTGTTCTCTCCCGTCAAGGGGGTTTGGACCATGTACATTACTGTTCCAACACAGGGACTCCCCAGATGGACAGCTCTGCTACCTTCTCCATATTCAGCCCCACGCCACAGATCTCTGGTGAGACAATACACTGCAGAGTTATTCAAATTTGAGTGGGTTAATGCTTGATTGATTGATTGATTGATTGATTGATTGATTGAAGGCCCTATGCAATCAAAAATGTGATTGTCCTGTGTTATATACAGTACCAGTCAAAAGTTTGGACACATGTACTCATTCAAGGGTTTTTCTTTATTTTTACTATTTTCTACATTATAGAATAATAGTGAAGACATCAAAACTATGAAAAAACATGTGGAATCATGTAGTAACCAAAGAAAGTGTTAAACAAATATTTCATATTTTAGATTCTTCAAAGTAGCCACCCTTAGTCTTGATGACAGCTTTGCACACTCTTGCTTTTCCAACAGTCTTGAAGAAGTTTCCACATGTGCTTAGCACTTGTTGGCTGCTTTTCCTTCACTCTGTTGTCTCTGATTGGGAACCATATTTAGGCAGCCATATTCTTTGGTTGTATTGTTGGGTGATTGTCCTTAGTGTCTTTGTAACGATCTAGTGTTAGTTTGCACCAGTTTAGGCTGTTTCGGTTTTCATTACGTTTATTGTTTTTGTATTGATTCGTGTTTACTTTGTTTTTATTAAACACGAATCTCAATAGCCACGCCGCATTTTGGTCCGACTCTCTTTGCCATACAGAAAACCGTTACATTATGTCATAGTTTTGATGTCTTCACTATTATTCTACAATGTAGAAAATAGTCCAAATAAATAATGAGTAGGTGTGTCCAACTTTTGACTGGCACTGTATATTATTCCACACTGTGAGGTTGAAATAATACTGTGGAATTGTGAAAATGATGAAAATGTGTGTAAGAAGTTTGTAAGTGTTTGAAAAGAGCCTGAGATTTCTGTCTGTTTTGGTGGGATGGAGTTTTGGCCTGTCTGGTGACATCACCAGGCGATAAATGAGTTAATAGACCAATGAGAACGAGAGTTCCAAACCTCACAGATAGTTTTGGCAAATGTCTTGCTTGAGAATTACTCTTTCCTAAGAATCCATTTTTGTTAATTTTTTACCATTTCAATTGAAATTGATCACGGTAAGGTGCTTAATTGTTACCTATGAATTATTTGATATTGAGATAAAAAGGACTGGATTTGGACCTTTAATTAGTATGTGTGTGTTTGCATTGCTTGTGTCTGTGTTTGCATCTGTCCAGACTTCCGTGTGCGAGTGTGTCTTTTCTACCAGGACCAGCTAGTAGTAGATGTGACCACCAGCACCCCAGATGGCTGTTTCATTCTACATGGTCAGGTGCCCCTGGGGAACGAGAGGATCTATGGCCCCTGCACAGCCCAACAGGTCCCCTTCCCCCCTCCAGGGGTCATCCACCTGCCCCCCGGTATCGCTGAGGCCATGGGCCGCCTGCTGCCCCACTTGGAGAGGGGTGTCCTGGTGTGGGTGGCTCCAGATGGGGTGTTTATCAAGAGGTTCTGCCAGGGCAGGGTGTATTGGAGTGGCCCTCTGGCCCAGCACACAGACAGGCCCAACAAGCTGAACAGAGAGAGGACCTGCAAGCTGCTGACTGCATCTATATTTCTGAAGGGTAGGGGCTTCACTAATACAACTTCTGTGTAGCAAACAGATGTGATATGGTGATTCAGCGAAACTGGCTCCCGGTCAATCCCTCTCTTAGTCTCTCTCCATCCTTCTCCTTCCCCCCCCAACAAGATTTAGATGCAAGTGGCTGTTCCACTGGGTGTCATAGGTGTTTGCACCAATTTGTAAGTCGCTCTGGATAAGAGCGTCTGCTAAATGACTTAAATGTAATGTAATGTAATGTCTTTCCATCCCCTTCTCTCTCTCCACCTCTCCCGTTCCCTCTCTCCACAGAGCTCCAGGACTTTCTCAGGGGGGCGGGACCCAGACCTCGCTATGAGATTGAGCTCTGCTTTGGGGAGGAGTTTCCCGACGCCAGCCCCCTGAAAACCAGGAAGCTGATCATTGCACAGGTGGCTAATGTAATGGGGTCAGGGGTCACTGTGGATTAGGGATTTCCCGTGCTACAGCAACTGACACTTTGCCTAGTTTAGTGGGCCCATATTTACAGTATGTTGATTTTGTAATTTTTGTCTGTACAATGTTATTATATTGTTATATAGTATTAATATGAAAAAGTTTTTAATTCTATCAATCCAGGTCTTTCCCTCCCATTTGAGAAGTAAACTGTATGTAATTCTACAGTAGCTACCAGCAGAGGTCATTGTAGTCCTAGTCAGTGACAATGTCTTCCTGTCTGTGTGTGTGTGTTGGTGTGCAGGTAGTGCCCCTGTTTGCTGTCAACCTACTGCAGAGGTGCCAGAGGTTGGGGCCATAAGAGAGACCACGCCTTCACACACACATCACCATGGGGGGAGAAGGAAAAAGGGTCAGTCACAACCCTCTCCCAGCACTGATGAGACCAGGACCCATCTCTAAGTAAACACTTAGGAACATTCCCCCCTGGTACCCTCCTGTCCCAGTCTAGCCAGCCATGATGAGGGGTGAGTCGAGTGTCGAGACACCCCCCAAAAAATATCTGAATTTGGCTGCCTGTGTAAACACACTCATAGTTTTCTTAACCTACAGAAGTTGAAATATTGGTTTTATTTTTGGGTTTGACAATATAATCTACAGATAATGTAATCATTTTGCCAGTATACAGTATGTTTGATATCTTTCCTTAATATTTTCCTCATTTACGTTGTGTGAGTAGAGTATGTTTGTACAGTATCTTATATAATATGAAAAATGGCAGCTATTCATTCCTCCATTTCCCTCATAATCAACTTGTGATTGAATTGTATGTGCAGCTAGAGTCTAGTAACTATATCAATGGTTTTATATCCATTGTGTGATGTATGGAACTGTGACAGACGTATAGACCTGCCTATAGATCAGGTTAATCATTACAAATCTTTAAACCACTAAAAATGATTGAAATAAGAAACGTTTTATCTTGTGCCATGAATTAAAAATAGTTGTATAAGTGCACATTGCTTGAATGCTCCCATAGTTTAATGGCAACGTTTCAGTCACCATCGCTCTTTGTCAGGAAAGATGCCATTATTATTAAATGTCATAGTATGGGAGTGTTGGACATAATTCTTTTCCTATGACATATGTCCCCTACAACTAAGATAGTACATTGGCTGTGTGTACAACACTTTTGATCATGCATGTATGGGGTATGAAGTCACCTCATTCAGTATAAATTCATAAAGCTTTTTTTAATTTTTATAATTTCTAGCGAACATCATATAACAGACTCACAATTTCAAAAATATACAATTTTTATAGCTATAACATTTACAAAGAAAAAAAAAACATAAAACAGGTCAGGTTTTTTTTTGTTTTTGAAAAAACAAACAAACTAAAAAAAGTTGAAAAAAACTAAAGTGAAAGAGTGTGCTGAATCAGAAAAGATACCCGTATCTGAGTTTTAAAATACTTTCAATCGTTTTTTTTTTCCCTGCGCTCAAACGTATACAGTACATGGAGAAAAGAAAGGGGAACAGAAGGGGTACAGAGTACAGTACAGAGGGGTCAAGTGTGTGTTCACAAAGCATCCTGTTCCAACCTGTTATTAGCACCATTACTCTCCCGCCGGTCCATTTTTTTTTAATGTATTTTTTAATGGAAAAACACTCTCGGGGTCAAGGCGAAGTGACACAGACCCACCTGTGTGGGAGAGGATTGTCTGTTACGCAATTTTCATTAGTGTTTTTCCTTTCACTGAGATAATGTTAAGAACATATTGGAGGGCAATACCTTGGCGAACAAGAGATTAACATGACCCCCCCGGTAACGAGAATAGTAAAAAGGCGAAGAGTAGCTGATACATTCATTTACCTTGCCTGCCCAGACCCACTGACCGATGGACTGACTGACTGACTGACTGACTGACTGACTGACTGACTGACTGACTGACAGTCAAACTTCGTATCAGAAGAAGCGAGAAAATCTAAAACTGAGAACGCATTACGAAAGTGACAATCAGAGAGGTTGCATTAAATCGGTTTAGCATATTTATAGAACATCTGTAATGTAATATATAGTCATATATTTATATATATATATATATATCTCTCTCTCTCTCTGCAATAGACATCTTCAGTAGAGCCTGCTTCCATAACCCTGATAGAAAACCGATACCCTGCAGAAAACACTGTCAGTAAGTAGACGTGTGGGACAACCATAACAAAAACAGTGTCTCACTCAACGTCTGTCACTGTGGAGCTCTCTGGGAGTCCTCAGACAGCTACCCCTGTCAGAGGTGTGCTAAGCGGAGAGAGGGGAAAGAGGGACGAAGAAAGAGGGGTAAAGGCTCATACTTTGGGCAGCAGTGTGGACACAAGTAAAGTTGCATTCCTTTGTCCTTCCCTGCAACCCTGCCTTGTGGTCTCTCTACTGTGTGGCCATGTGTGTGCTCTAGAGACAAGGAGGGTGTGTTTGTGCTTGCATGTGTGTGTTTCTGTGTGTGTGTGTGTGTGTACGTGTGTAAGCTCTACTGCCGCTTCCTATGCTTGGAGCCGTGAGGTAAATTGGTGGTCTTGTCAGTACCCGGTAGCTTCGGTAGTTCCAGTAGGGGGTAGGAGGTCGGGGGCGGACCATCGCCTCTTGCGTGAGCGTGGCTGCTCCTGGGTGGGAGGTTCTGCAGGGGGCAGAGGAAGAGGAGGAGGGGCGAGAGCAGGGGAGGGATGAGAAAGAGGAGGAGGAGGGGGAGGAGGGGGCATGTCTTCCCTGTGTGAGCTGGCGCCGGCCCTGGCCCGAGTGTGTGTGCGGTGGCCCCGCGGGGCTGTGCGTGTGTGTGAGTGTGTGTGTGTGCGAGGTGTGTGTGAGGGGGTGAGGGCCAGGCAGATGTCTCCCTCGCTGAGTTGACGGCAGGATAGGCCGTAGAGCTGGGAGGTTCTCTGGGGACAGCAGGAAGACCAGCCGCGGTCCCGCACGAAGAACGGGTACTCCACCAGAACTGTTAGTAACTCCTACACAGACAGAACAGCAACAACATATTCACAACAGTGCTGGGGATATACATCCCTTTATACTAAGGAGATGACATTTAAATTATGATTTGAAAAATCCTTGTTGTAAGCAAATTTGTCATATGTTAACATGTTTGAGTGATTGGAGAGGATTGCAAACGTTTGCTTATGTAGTGAATGACCAGTGCCTTTATTATAATATATTGTCTCGAAGTGACTCAGATAGAGAATAGAAATCTAGAAGATAGATGAGCCCCTGACCTGAGTGTTGCGGTCTGTGAGGAGGACCTGCAGGTGGTTGAAGCCGTGTGTGTCGCTGGGGGCGATGAGCAGAATGGTGCAGGTGCTCAGGTGGAACTCCGGGGAGGTGTTGGCACTCCTTAGGAAGTCCTCCGTCCTCAGCTCCTCCACACGCTTTAGACGGCCCCCTACCAGCTCAATCAGAGATCCCTTGGCAAAATGAGGTAGGAGTGCTGGGGGGTTGTGGTGGTGGTGGGGGGCAGGGGGTGAAGTGGCCGTGAGGGGAAGGAGGGGGGAGGCGTGGGGACGTGAGCACTGCCGCCCAGGGGAAAGGTCTCCGCTGTCTTTGTCTCTGTCTCGTTCACTGTCTCTCTCCCGGTTGTCTCTGTCTTGTTCACGTTTTCTCTCTCTGTCTTGTTCTCGTCGTCTGTCTCGTTCTCTGTCTCGCTCTCGTTCCCTCTCTCTGTCGCTCTCAGTGACGTGGCTGTTGGGCTGCCCCTGAGGCGAGTGCTGTGAGTTCCTCATGCTGTGCAGGCCGTACTGAGGGCTGCCTGAGGGGCTGTACAGGGGGAAGGGCTGAGCCTGGGGGTTGAGGTGGCTGGGCTGTAGGGTAGAGTACATCGACCCCAGGGAGTAGTAAATCTGGGCCTTAGCCGGAGAGCTCCCCAGGGGGTCCAGGAGCTCCCCTCTCCCTGCCCGGGGGTCTGCCCGATGGGGCTGGGGCCTGCTAGGGATCAGGGTGAGGGTCCCAGGCTTTGGCGTCCCACGGGGATCCCTGTCCTGCAGAGAGGAATGTGAGTCAGGGCCCTCCGGAGGTGGCGCTCGGGAATCTTGGAAAATCGCAACCGTCTGAGAACGTCCCGTGGGATCCTCCTGGTGTCTCCGCCGCCCGTTGGCATGGGAACCGTGGAGGCTGCCGCCCAGCCTGGCCCTGCCTCTGGGTTCGTTCCCGTACTCTCCTGAGGGGGGCGCCACCCTGGAGGCAGAGGCAGTCCTGCTGTCCGGGCCATCCAGCCCGTTGGGCCTCTTGCCCAGGTGTCTGTGTCTGCCTTCAGTCATGGAGGTGTCAGGACGGTAGAGCGGGGGCTGGCTGAACAGGTGGGAGGGGGAGAGGAGAGAGGAGCTATAGTCCCTTCGTTCTGTGTTGAAATAGGACCACATCTCTCTGGAGTCAGCAGGGAAGGGGCTCTTGAAGGAGGAAGAGGATGAGCAGGGTGGAAGGGGAAGGGGGATTTCACCTCGGAGCCACCTGGAGTGATGGGGGAGTGGGGAAGGGAGAAGATCATCCCTCCAGGAGGGTGAGCCTGACCCCCTCCTCTCTCCTACCTGGCCTGGGAGGAAGGGTAGAGGGACAGAGGGGGTGTAAGGCAGGTGCCATGGCAGGGGGAGGGGGATACCAGGGGGTGGGAGGGGAGGTGGGGGAGAGGGTAGCAGACTGTGGGGGTTCGTCAGAGCCTCGTCGCTGTTCTCCCTGCACCCCTCATCTCTCCCTGAGCTGCCGGCGGGCCGGGTCCTGAGGGGCGAGGCGGGCGGTTTGAACTCGTCCAGGAGTGTGCGCTGGTCAACCGAGCCCTGCCGGGATTCCCTCTTCTTGGGGGGGAGGCACTCTTTGCCGCGGTCGGGGCTGGGATTCATGGGTGAGCGCCAGCGGCGGCGGGCGGGGGCGGCTAGGTTACATGGGACTCACGGGAAAACGAGGGCCGCAGAGAGAGGGGAGGGCCTCGACACGACATCACTGTCAGATCACTGACACCCTAGTCCTGAACGACCTATCACCTACACAGAGAGACAGGGGAGGAGGGGAGAGAGAGAGTGAACAAGAGAGGAGGGAGACAAAGGGAGGTAGCCGAGAGAAAGAGAGATTGAGTGAAGTGTGAACATCTCAGAGTGAAATGTGGACTGTCTATCAGGCCTAGCTGTCAAGAATTGTTAGGACTAAGCAGTCAGTCAGCTCTGATACCCACAAACATGCAAACACCAGACACAGATTGAGGCAGAGCGATCTACTGTGGAAATAGACAGAGAATGTTTATCTCGCCTGTGCAACATTGTAACCATGGGTACTCAAGTACTATTTGAAAAGGTCCGGTCACACAAATTTCCTTGGTGGCAAGGTCCAAATGGATATTGTAATTTACTGTCAAAGAAAACAAACCCCCCCACTTTACAACTCATACGACTCCAAACTGTTCATACTGGTCACACTCCTCTTGTTGGCAGAGAGACACTTTTTGAAGTTTTAAAGCAACTTTCCATATTTTGCCATTGGGCAGAGAGAAAATGTTGCAGTTTTTAAGCTCATTTACCATAGTTTATGTGTGTTCATATTATACCAGGGGTCAAAGCCCGTGTGTATCGACCCCGTTCTGGGTCCGGGTTCGAACCCTCAGTCAGCCAGTTGAGTATGTATGGCTGCTGTAATCCTTTGGAGGTCGGCTTGCAAATACAACGATGCAGAATTTACTGAATTGAGCCCTGGAGTCTCTGAGGTCAACAGAACTTCAAGAAATCAACCCCCAACCCAATGAAACGTCAAGCTCACAAACTCTGGCTCAACACATCCTGCTCAAGGGTGTCGTAGTTGCTACACATAATACATACATTGCTGGTAATGTGGTGAGAAACTCTCCGATTGACTGGTCTCGTTCAAGAAGCACATGAACTCCCACAAGTGCTCTAAAAATACGGCATGCATTGTGCGAACAGTGCAGTTCCGAGGCAGTGCGGCATAGCTGTATAAACATACATGCTGTACACACTCCCGGCAGGATACCTTTCATCTCTCTCTCTCTCTGAGGATTAAATATGGAGATATGGTTTCATACTATTCTCATGAACCGCCTCCCTCACACCCCTGAGGGCTGTTCCTCAATGTCCTATTTACTACTGCACGTACACACACACACACACACACACACACACACACACACACACACACACACACACACACACACACACACACACACACACACACACACACACACACACACACACACACACACACATGCATATATGAATGAAAAAACGCGGGGAAGCACGGAAACACACACCCCTCAGGCAGCTATGACTCAATCTCACTCCCCCAGCGATGGACAGAGCTGGTCACCATCCATCCTAAACTGAGAGGAACACTGTTGGTATCGCCGCGGGAGGTGGTGTGTGTATCTTTGTGTGTGTGTGTGTGTGTGTGTTGACACGTGAGAGTATAATTTGCTTCCGTGTACGTATCAGAGCTGAGCAGCCCTGCTTCGTTCAGTGTGGAGCGCGTGGGAGTTCTGTTAATTCTTCTCCAAATGTTCTAAATGAGCTGCTTTGATGTGATGGCTCCACTTAGCACAGCTGTTCCTGCCGCCACCGTTACTGCCACTGCCACCGCCGCACGCCGCCCGCCGCCCGCCAGTCCTCCCCGTCACTCAGCGCTCGGCTCGTCCGCACGCCTGTCTGCCCCGACTGAACCCTGCCTACTCTCCCCGTCTCGCTACGCCAAGCTGTCGCCATGGAAACTGAGTCCACATAGGGAAGACAGGTTACATTGGGATACTCTCTCCGGGGAGAGCCGGGGAAACTGTCGCTCGTCACCTACTCAAAGTTCCACAAGAAAACACACTCTAAAAGGGGGTTGGAGCAGAGTGAAGTGGAGTGGAGTGTTCAGCTGTCTCAGTTGAAAGACTGCTGCTTTGTTCAGTGTCAATCAATCACTCCATATGGACGAAAGATAAAGTACACCAGGCATTGACTTAAGTGTTGAGGGGGTGGTTGGACAGTCTGGGATATACTGCAGGTTTAAATTGAGTAGAATTACTGGGAATTGAACAGATTTTTTTTGACAAGCACAACAGACAAAATGAGCAGATTTCTCAGGTGAAGCAACAGCATTTTGTGACAATGCCGCTTTGCAATTTAGCCCTTACCTGTATTGATGTGGATTAAACAGGGTAGAGATAACGCTAACATACTGAAAGAACTACGGTATCCATGGAAATCCAACACGCAGGGGCAACAGGCGAGCTGTTTCACCCTGGAATGTCCTGAAACGCCTCAGGACTTTATTCCAACTCACCAGTGGCTCACTTCAACAAAGTTTCATAAATCAAACTTCCCCTGAGACCAAAGCAATTGTGAACTGTGAAATGGTATGTAGAGAATATTGTTTATGGACTGCTAGATATCAAAGTGTATCAAGAAGAAAATATGACTGCTCTCTGCTGTAGTACAGTGTTGGTTTGCTGGACAAATACACTCTCGGGGGCATGGTTGCAGTGAACAGTGTTCCGCTAAATAACCCGGTAATACACATGTGCCAGCTAATCCCATCAACTGGAGCCACAAGGAGTAAAGAGGCCAAGTCAAATCAGCTCCAATGTACCTGTCAGGCTTCCATCCCACAGCAGCGGCATGACAAGGGAATCATTTGGGCTGATTCTGATGCTCTCTGAGGAGAACCTTTGCAGATTCACTCTAAAGCTAAAGAAAAACTCCCTCACCTCCCACACAGTAGAGCTGATAAGGCACACACACACACACACACACACACACACACACACACACACACACACACACACACACACACACACACACACACACACACACACACACACACACACACACACACACACACACACACACACACACACACACACACACACACACACACACGCACAGCAACACACACAGCCTTATCTCATAGCAGTGTGGTTGGATTCAAATAAACTCAAACAAATATCAACATGCTTTGATGTCATTGAGAAATGTATGACTTTCAAAAGATACATTTTGAAATATTGGAAAGAATGCCTGAAATTCCTCTCATTCTCTCCTGCTTTCCATCACGCTTCTCCCTCTCCTCTTCACGGTAAATAAAAGCATTGTTGTATTAGTAGTGCCCTGTATGAAAGTAAGACAGTCCCTCCATTCAGCATCTGACCACAGGGAGGACCCAGAATGACTCACAGCCATTCTACCTCCGCTGTCGAAAACTAGATCAACAGGTGCGACCACGCCGACATAAGATATACTCTATCTCCACCTACACTCTGAAACAACATCTGTATGAAAATCAAAGTCAACCCATTTGAATCCTTATCACAGATCTGATGTAAAAAAAAAAGAGAGAGTAAAGCATTAACTCCAAGGGTCAAGTTGCTATGCAGCAACAAGTAGTCAAATCCGTGTACAGCTAAACAACATTGAGACATAAAAAGAGCGGTTGAGAACACAGACAACAGATGGGTTGATGGAGTTGCTTGTGATGTACAGTAACTGACCTTAGAGTGGGCTGTTGACCAGAGTGTTGTCCAGGTGTTGGTGGTCATACATGCTGCAGCCCTCCTGGGTTAAGAACCTCTAGGGGGGGTCAGGCGCCTCTCCACAGGCTGCTTCCTACTTTACCTCCACAGCGCCAATAGAAACACCAACAACAGCCACCAGTCACACGATGCCACAGAGCTCCGTATAAGTGAAAAATAGCACCAGCAAGACCACTGAGAAGCTGCGAGCTTCTGTGTGTCAGTGTGTGTATGTGCGTGAGCGTCTAACTGAGACTGTGTGTTTGTGTGTGTGTGTGTGTGAGTGTAGGGCTGAGGAAATGAGTAATATCTAGCAGTGAGAAACATGTCTGCTATGCATCGCACCACATAAGCAGACCAGTTGCTGCTACCGCCCACTCGCCTTACTCACTGCGAAAGGGGTGGACACACAAAGATGTACACAAACACACACACACACACGCACGTATGCACATGCGTACGCACTGCAATCCTCTTTCTCACACTTCTACACAAGTGTGTCTTGTCTTCAATAAGCAAGAGGGAAGAGAGAGGCAGAGAGATAGTTGATGAGTGTGTTGATGAGAGACAATTGAGGGAAATGGGGGGGTCTCATCCCACACACACTCTCAGACCCAGGCTTCAGCTGCTGCTTCTGACTCAAAGCTAGACCTCACATCTCTCTCTGCCACACACACACACACACACACACACACACACACACACACACACACACACACACACACTGCCGAAGGAGTGCATTGGAACACACAGTGCAATGATTCAACCTGTGAGAGGCTCATGATGTAGTATTGTGTAAAGGAGCTGCTGAACCATTGTGATGACTGAGATCAATGATGAAGCCCATTTAGTGTACGGGTTGAAAAAGCAGGCATTGAACAGTGTGGAGACCCTTACAAAAAAAATATGAAAAACCTGTGAGAAAAAATACAAATGGTTTTCGGACATATGTATGAACAAATCACGTGTGAAAAATGTGTCACGTGAAAAAAATAAGAGGAAAAAAAATCACATGAGTCAGACACATGGTTTTTGGTAATATGAACATTCACATGAATTTAAAATGTTCACATGCCTCAGATACATGGTTACATTTAACATACAGTATTCTGTTCCACATGTGTGCATTTTTAAGCAGCAGGATTCGATCCCAGGTCTCCCACAGGAGAAGACAATGTCTTGACCATTTGACCGACCTGGTTTTTCTCTTCCAATGTATACTTATTATCAATGAATTAGAAATAGGGCTGACCAACGTTAAAAAAAAATATAAAATTAGCAGAATTTTTACATAAAGCACCTCACAAGAATATTGACGGCTTGAAATTTTCCAAAGTAACATTCATGTTAACATACATTTGTTTTTGTAGCAAACACATTCACACATTTTCAAAGAGATAAAAATCGGTTTTAATAATAATTAATGATTACATTTGTAAAGTGCTTTTCAGTATACAAGAATAATCTCAAAGTGCACAAAATACTGTAGTAAATCGAAAAATAGTTTAAAAAAAACTAATATATCTAACCGTATCATGAAAGCAACAATCAAAGTCTAGGAGGAAGGGTAGGCCAGTCGATAAAGCTAGCTAGCTACTTAGCTTGGCTACACTCATGTAAATGGAAAATCTCATTTGTTTTTCATTCGGTAAAAACAATTCAATTTGACATCAAAATGACCAAAAAACTCAACACAGTTTAAACATGTTATCTCTAGATTTTGAAAATGTAACCATTTTCCCACAAAACGGCTTTATTACAGCACCGCCATTATCTTGGCAAAGGAGAAATGCTCACTAACAGGGACGTAAACAAATGTGTGCACAAAATGTGAGAGCAATACGTGTTTTGCCCGTATGGAAAATGTCTGGGATCTTTTATTTCAGCTCATGAAAAATGGGACAAGCACTTTATATTTTGCGTTTATATTTTTGTTCAGTATGAATACTGTTCGTCTTGAACTTCATGAAATGGGTTTCCATGGCTGAGCAGCCTCACACAAGCATAAGATCACCATGCACAATGCAAAGCGTCGGCTGGAGTGATGTAAAGCTTGCCGTCATTGGTCTCTGGAGCAGTGGAAACATTCTCTGCAGTGATGAATCCCGCTTCACCATTTGACAGTCCGACGGACGAATCTGGGTTTGACGGATGCTACTGTAGGAGAACGCTTCCTGCTCGAATGCATAGTGCCAACTGTAAAATTTGGTGGAGTAGGAATAATTTTCTGGGGCTGTTTCTCGTGGTTTGGGCTAGGCCCATAAGTTCCAGTGAAGGGAACTCTTAACACTACAGCACAGAATGACATTCTAGATGATTCTGTGCTTCCAACTTTGTGGCAACAGTTTGAGGAAGGCCCTTTCTAGTTTCAGCATGACAATGCCCCCGTGCACAAAGTGAGGTCCATACAGAAATGGTTTGTTGAGATCAGTGTGGAACACCTTGACTGGCCTGCACAAATCCCTGACCTCAACCACATCGAACACCAATGGGATGAATTGGAACGCCAACTGCGAGCCAGGCCTAATTGCCCAACATCAGTGCCTGACCTCACTAATGCTCTTGTGGCTGAATGGAAGCAAGTACCCATAGCAATATTCCAACATCTAGTGGAATGCCCATTATTTTAGAATGAGATCTTCGACAAGCAGGTGTCCACATACTTTTGGTCATGTAGTGTATAATTCCCCCGGTGTACAAATGCATAGATTGCGCTTTCATACTGCTACAGTGCTATTCTTGATTTTATAATATTTTTACATTTTAGCTGTTTGGCACTTGACTGCATTGTTAGTAGCTAGTAACTTAAGCTTTTTCAGCACAGTTATAACGCCTGATAAACTGTGTACGTGACCAATAAACTTTGATTTGATTTGATTTGACATGTAAAACTGCAAATGAGATTTTCACATGTGAAAATGCAATTCCACATGTTGGCCATTTGGTCTAATGGTCAAGACGTTGGCTTCTCAAGAGTGAGACCCAGGTTCTTATCCCGGCAGTTACAAAACCACATGTGCAATGTATAATATCATGTGAAAAGTTCAGAAACCACATGTCTGACTGAAAAATGTACATGTGAGAAATCCATGTACAAATTCACACGTGTCCAAAAACCCACGTGTCTGATCCCGAAAATGAGTTTTTCAGCAGGACAATGAATGACCAAGAAGGAGAGGGATGGAGTGCTGCAACAGATGACTTGGCCTCCACAATCACCCGACCTCAACCCAATTGAGATGGTTTGGGATGAGTTGGACCACAGAGTGAAGAAAAAGCAGCCAACAAGTGCTCAGCATATGTGGGAACTCCTTCAAGACTGTTGGAAAATCATTCTAGGTGAAGCTGGTTGAGAGAATGCCAAAGCTGCCATCAAGGCAAAGAGTCACTACTAAGAATCTCAAATATAAAATATATTTAGGTTTGTTTAACACTTTTTTAGTTGCTACATAATTCCATGTGTGTTATTTCACCGTGTTGATGTCTTTACTATTATTCTACAATGTAGACAATATTAAACACAAAGAAAAAACCATGGAATGAGTAGGTTTATCCAAACATTTGACTGGTACAGACTATGTGTCTGAAAACCACGTGTTTTCATGTTTCTTTTTTTGTAAGGGCACACACAGATGTAAGGACTGGGGAAAACCCAACCTGCAACATGTAAAGTGGAGTTATGCACAGAATCGATCAAAAACGCGAAGATCACACAAAACGTGTGGGCAGCTACAATAATTCACTGATGCTGTGGAGTAGAGAAAACATGAGAACTTTCACAATCTGTTAAATGCTTTTTTCATAATTCACTTTGACAAAATATGAACCAATAAACAAGCAGCAAACCCATTACGTCAATATGCTACTATAGTTATATATAATATTGTTAAGTTTCTCTTGTTTCATGTGAAAAATATAATAACATTTTCTAATAACCAATAAATAAATAACCCAAGTGTACTTTTTGGGGGGAATTATTGAATAAATCTGTTTAAGAATAAGGACTTTTCCAGACCATTGTTATTTTTGTCATTTATTTATGAATGTATTTATTGGTACTAAATAAACTATGAACTGAAATGATGAACTGAAATTCTGAGAGATTTTAGATATCTGAAGGGCAAATACAATACTACTTCAAATTGATTCTTATTTCTTTGCATATTTAACGTTTGATATTTGTTGAAAATGACTATATAGGTGACAAAGTAAAAAATGATCCATGTCACTGTTTTCAATCAATTCCTAATTAAATAGAATGAAAATAAATAACCCATTTAAATGGATTACCTTATGCCTGTGTTAATTGCTAGGCATGTTGATGTCTTTGTGCAAAAGAAAACACGTTATTCCACCACGGTTATTCATTTGAATCCAATTGTGTTGACTGAAAAAAATAGCAATTTCTCAAAGAAATGTGCTTTTCTCTTGTAATGATTTAAATGCAATGCAATCCAATGCACTGTGTCTATATGAAGGGTTTATACTGTGGCTTAGGGAGAAGGAAGAAGTAGCGACTGTTTATATTTTAGCCACAAACTCTAATATAACAATAACTAGAACTGTTCCCCCTATTATTCTTTCGCTTCTTCTTCTTCTTCTTCTTCTTCTTCTTCTTCTTCTTCTTCTTCTTCTTCTTCTTCTTATTCTTATTCTTATTCTTATTCTTATTCTTCTTCTTCTTCTTCTTCTTCTTCTACTACTACTACTACTACTACTATTACAGCTACTACTACTACAGTAATACTACTACTACAAATACCACTCCTGTCAGTTAAAATAACTTTAATTACTTGAACTACCAATATTATCCCAACATCTATGTATGTGTAATAAAATAAAATACAATCCAAATTCTTAATCTCATTTCCATGTATGCTTGATAAAGTTCCAGCGATCAGCAGTGTGTAAATATAGAAGCAGCAGTTCAGTCATAGCGAAAGGGGAACAGAGAGCGAGCACAAGACTGATCAAAGTGTTTGTCTTTACAAGTCGATGGAGAAATGACTGTACAAATTGGGCATTGGTTGCCCTATGCCATTTCTTTCCATATTGAGTGCATATAATTGAGTTATGCACAGTTGAGTGCATGTAATGCATTTCTTACACTATAGTGTAAATGACAATCAAGGAGAACTTGACTTTGTGCTTACTCCACCTGGTCACAAATCAGACACACACAATCTCATACTCTCTCAAACACACACAACTCCACCTAACCATGCAGAACACACACACACACACACGCACGCACGCACGCACGCACGCACGCACGCACGAACACACACACACACACACACACACACACACACACACACACACACACACACACACACACACACACACACACACACACACACACACACACACACATTGAGATTGAGGGCCGCACCCTGCTTATAATTTCTGACCTTTTGGTAGGCTATTTGCTAGTCAACTTCTCTATAATAATATATGTATATGTAATATATGTAATAAGATACATGCAGGTTCTCTTCTGTCATTACCTTTTGCATTAGAAGACTAAATAAACCCTGGCTCACCAGAAAAATGTCATAAATCAATAGAATCTAGTTGACATTGGTAAAGTTATCTCAGCTTCTCTCGTGCAGCAAAGACATTTAGGGACCGGGGAGAAAATGCAATTACCGTAAAAGAAACTGGAAAGATTTTCCATGCAAAATGTTATGGCATCAGTTTGATCGGTTTTAAGGACATTAATAGCTGTTAAAACTACCCAACATGTTTTTAATAAGATTTCAGTTTGACCTGGATGCATATTTTATGTGGTTGAAATACTGTGAGCTTTTTTAAAATGCTAATTAAGATAAAACCGCCGCTTTTTACAGACGGTCCCTAAGAGCACATTCATTCTGGTAAGACGTTGAATGCAACACATTTCTCCAATCCTGTTCCTGAGTCAAAACGTACATTTGCTGTATGATTTTAGTTCGGCACCAGTTAATACCAGGCTATGTGAGAGGTTCTAGACCGACCGTCAGTGTCCAGATTTCAGCTAGGCTACTATTCCATTGGACCAGTACAGTTCCCTTGACGTGCCATTCCCCGGTCTTGTGATTGCCACGCTTGTATAGCGCACCACAACCATCACAACATATCCTGCAGTGCTCTCATCCTCTTTCAGCACTTCACCAAAGCTTTCCCGCCCTTTAGACTACCACTCTGGCCCTCGCCTTTTATTTTCAACTCACACTTTGGCAGCTTTTCATCTTACTGAATTCAACTCTAACATTGTCCTTTTTTAAAAACTTTTTCTGCCCAAGTTCCCAAATGAATTTGGCCACATTGCCGCGCTACAGTTAGGCCTTAGGCTTAGGCTACGCACTAATGGCAGATAAAGATGATTAAAGATAAAAAAAAAAAAATGAAATGTAGGCTATGAACTGTACACCGAATGACACATTCATGGGTTTGAATGCATTGCTTTCTCTTTATTCAACCTGCCCACCATCCACTCACCCTTAATCCAATATTTCATGACTCTAAACCCGCCCCACGGATATAACCGCAGTGACTGCGGGTCATGAGTCAACCTGTGCATCACTAACACACAATCCAATGGAAAACATCATGTTCTGGCCATCATGAATGGCATGACCCACAAAGGTGTTATTCCACTCTAACTGTCAGTCAGACATCGAGTTCTTAGAGTGGCAAGGAAGGTCAAATGACTCAACCCAAACCAGATGGGTCAAAGGGCTTTTTTAAAACGAGTTTGAATGAGAATGTTTTGTATTGTTCTCCCTGATGAGTTGCGGGTATCTGGTGTCTAATCACGTTTCAGCACAGAGTAGGGATCTGATGCAGCAGAAATATGTTGCTGAATGTAACAGAGCTCTCCATCCGTAGAGGAGAGGAGGGGCGGAGTCAGAGAGAAGAGAGAGGAGAGGATAGAGGGAATGCAGACTGCATTTGGGTCCTTTGACTAAGTATGTGAAGGTGGATGTGAATGTGATTGTGTCTGTGCATGTGTGTGAGAGAGTACTACTCCCTCCCTGTGTGTGGTGGCTTACTCTGCAGGGTGCCTGAGGTAATCCTGAGAGTGGCCAGGGTGATATGGGAGATAGCTGGTTGGGCTACAGGCCAGGTCAGTCTTCGAGGTCCTGACCCATTCTCAAACAGGATGAGCCAGCACAGCCTGATCGCCGCTGAGGCTGATCCCCTCAGGAGTTACTATTAACACACACACACACACACACACACACACACACACACACACACACACACACACACACACACACACACACACACACACACACACACACACACACACACACACACACACACACACACACACACACACACACACACACACACACACACACAGTCAGAAACACCTTTACACACATGTATGTACTGTTTAAACACATGCTCAAAGATGCATGAATCCACACAAACACACTCTCATAATCTAGGCCTATAGGGACAGAGGCAGGCACACAGTGGATCAGTACAATTGCACAAATGTGTGCTAAGAGACACAGCATAGTGCTCATAGAGAGTGTGAGAAGGGAGACAGAGAGAGAGAAAGAGTGAGAAAGGAAGAGGGATGAGGCAGAGAGTGGGGGGGGGGAGATGGAAGGAGACGAATAGTGTCATGAGAGAGAGAGAGAGAGAGAGAGAGAGAGAGAGAGAGAGAGAGAGAGAGAGAGAGAGAGAGAGAGAGAGAGAGAGAGAGAGAGAGCGAGTAAGGGCTGTAACGTATAGCCTCGCTAACTACTGTGAATCTTCATTGGTACAGCCTAAAGCAGGCTTAGAACAGTTCTGGGAGAAAATCCCCCTGTGTAGTGGTACAGGCCGTCAGCCCCGGGGGTATAAATAGGGCAGCTATGGCTCCTTAAGCTGGCTTTTACACAGTATCAGTTAAAAATATGACTTGGCTAATTACATCCAGGTCAGCCACTCAGCAGAGTGGGAAATGGGAACCTACTCTTCTCCTCCGAACTCTCCTCTTCCTTTACTGGGGCGGCAGGTGCCTAGTGGTTAGAGTGTTGGGCCAGTAACTGAAAGGTTGCTAGACTGAATCCCCGAGCTGACAAGGTACAAATCTGTCATTCTGCCCCTGAACAAGGCAGTTAACCCACTGTTCCTATTCTTAATTGAAATAAGAATTTGTTCTTAACTGACTTGCCCATGTTAAATAAAGGTAAAATAAAAAAATGAAAATTCCTCACCCTCTCCTCTGTATGGAGAGTACTATAGCAGACCTCCTTTCTCTCTCTCTCTCTCTCTCTCTCTCTCTCTCTCTCTCTCTCTCTCTCTCTCTCTCTCTCTCGTAGACACAACACACAGAGTTTTGTATGACTAACCTTGTGGGGGGACACAATTTAGTCCCATTCAAAATCCTAATTTCCATAACCACTAGCCATAAACCTAAACCTAACCCTAAAACGAACCATAGAAACCTCCTAGAAAAAGCTTTTAACCTTGTGGGGACTATTCCATTTGTTCCGTTTCAGCCATTATTGTGAGCCATCCTCCCCTCAGTAGCTTCTACTTGAGTTATTCTAATGTCTCTGCTGACATTTTAGCATGGGGGCGTTGTTCTTTTCCTTCATTGACATTTAGCTGTCATCCGATGGAGTTTTATTTGATCAGATTTGCACCCCCTAACAGTCATACCATGCTGTATCAGAAGTATAGCAAACCATGGAGTGGGCTTTGGGCTTTGATGATGACACATACACACACACACACAAACATTGTTTATCACCCATCCTCAATGATACATGTAAATAACATATAGCATCATATCCTGCCCCTATGCTCCTGTGACTGGTTGAATTGTTGTCATATTTGTGTCATGGACGGGGGCCATCCTCAGGGGTGAATGCTTAGTCCCCTCCTGTACTCCCTGTTCACACATGACTGCCTGATCACTGACGACGATGAGACAGCCTACAGGGAGGAGGTCAGAGACCTGACAGTGTGCTGCCAGGACAACAATCTCTTCCTCAAAGTGAGCAAGAGAAAGGAGATGATCGTGGACTACAGGAAAAGGAGGGCCGAGTATGCCCCCACTCACATTGCTGAGTTCCTTGGTGTCCATATCACAAAGGACCTATCATGGTCCAAACACACCAAGACAGTCGTAAAGAGGGCATGACAACGTCTATTCCCCCTCTGGAGTCTGAAAAAATTTGGCATGGGTCCTCAGATCCTCAAAAAGTTCTACAGCTGCACCATCGAGACCATCCTGACTGTTTGCATAGCCGCTTGGTACGGCAACTGCTCGGCATCCGACAGCAAGCCACTATAGAGGGTACAGCCCTGTACATAAGTGGGGCCGAGTTTCCTGCCATCCAGGACCTCTATACCAGGTGGTGTCAGAGGAAGGCCCAAAGACTCCAGCCACCCAAGTCATAGACGGTTCTCTCTGCTACCGCATGCCAAGCGGCACTGGAGCTCCATGTCTAAGACAAACAGGCTCCTGAACAGCTTCTACCCCCAATGCATGAGACTGCTGAACAGTTATCAAATAACTACCCAGACTACTTGCATTGACCCCATTATTTTATTCATATTTTTTAAAACTTTTACACTAACACTCTTTGCACAGGCTCGATGTGCACTCACTGAGCTCTAACCACACACTCACACATACTACACTGACACTCCAACACACACACACACGCACGCACACACACACGCACGCACACACGCACGCACGCACGCACACACACACACACACACACATACTACACTGACACTCCAACACACACACACACACACGCACGCACACACACACACACACACACGCACGCACGCACGCACACACACACACACACACATACTACACTGACACACACACACACACACACACACACACACACACACACACACACACACACACACACACACACACACACACACACACACACACACACACACACACACACACACACACACACACACACACACACACACACATTCCTTCACACTCTTCACATACGCTGCTGCTGCTCTCTGTTTATTATCTATGCATAATCACTTCAACCCTACCAACATGTACATATTACCTCAACTACCTCGACTAACCTGTACCCCTGCACATTGACTTGGTACCGACCCCCCTTGTGCATAGCTTTGTTATTGTTATTTTATCGTGTCACTATTTTTCCTTTGGTTTCTTAAGCAGATTTTTTTAAACTCTGCATTCTTGGTTAAGGACTCGTAAGTAAGTATTTCACTTTAAGGTCTACACCTGTTTAATTCGGCGACGAATAACATTTGATTCGATGTTAATTGAGATGCATTACTCATGCAAATAACCGCATCACCACAGGATAGTATCCAGAGATGCTCATTATTTGCACTTAGGCCTATAGGCTATGTGTTCCATGTCAAACTGTACCAGCACCCTCTAGCAAGCTGTAACCCCCCATGCGGTTCTGTGACACACGCAAACAGCAGTCAAATCCGACTAGATTAGCCAAGCTCAGAGCACCTGGTGTGAGCAGAACTCCTGCGCTATGAGATCAGTGACCCGCTTACCAGGGAGACAGAGAGAGGGAGGGTGAGAGTAGAAGAGGTGGGTAGAAAGAGAGAGAGAGGGAGGAAGGGACATGAATGGTTGCTGGTAAGAGGAAGAGGGAGAAGAGGGAGGAAGGTAGGGAGATATGTAAAGAGAAAGAGTGGGAAGAGAGGAAGGAAAAGGGAAGTGATAGAGCCAGAGAGAGGGGACGAAGAAAGAGAGAGAGAGAGAGAGAGAGAGAGAGAGAGAGAGAGAGAGAGAGAGAGAGAGAGAGAGAGAGAGAGAGAGAGAGAGAGAGAGAGAGAGAGAGAGAGAGAGAGAGAGAGAGAGAGAGAGACTTCTGGCCAGGGATGATCAGTGTTTTCTCCAAATAGCTATGGTAACAAACTGTCAGTAACAGTCAAACATACCGTATGGTTCTGTCTATCACCATGGAGACCAGAGCCCGCGAAGAGCCTGTCATCACCAAGGTTACAGCAGTTCAGGAACAGAAAGTGTAATGTGTTGATTTCCGTAGTCACCTGGAATAGCAGCAATTATCTGGAGCAGTCAGGTGTGTTGTGGTCAGTGTTACACACTAACACCTTGACAGCTATATCAGGAGATGGGGTGATACTGTACACTGTGATTACTCAGACACATATACACATCCACCTACATCCACCACATTACATAATATATACATCTCCTCATTCTCTTGAACCATTACATAATATTAAAACTATTTTCATATTTAATATGGGACCTATATTACAAACGTCAATCACCTTTGACACCCAGTCAAAGTTTGATTCAACCAAAACACAAAGTAACTTCTATGGTGTTGTTTTAGCAGAGCCAACTAGAACCCTCTCTGAGATTTTAAAAGACCTCGATAAAGAAAGTTCATGTAAAGTACATAAGCCCAGATGATACACTCAGGCCACATCTCTGTCTCTCTCTGTCTCTGTCAGTCTCTCTCTGTCTTTCTGTCTCTCCGTCTCTCTCAGTCTCTCTGTCGCTCTCTCTCTCTCGATGTCTCTCTCTCGCCTTCTCTCTCTCCTTCTCTCTCTCTGTCGCTCTCTCTCTCTCTGTCTCTCTCTCTCTCTCTCGCGTTCTCTCTCTCCATCTCTCTCTGTCGCTCTCTCTGTCTCTCTCTCTCGCGTTCTCTCTCCCCATCTCTCTCTGTCGCTTTCTTTCTCTCTCTGTCTCTCTCTCGTGTTCTCTCTCTCCATCTCTCTCTGTCGCTCTCTCTCTGTCTCTCTCTCGCGTTCTCTCTCTCCATCTCTCTCTGTCGCTCTCTCTGTCTCTCTCTCTCGCGTTCTCTCTCCCCATCTCTCTCTGTCTTGCTTTCTCTCTCTGTCTCTCTCTCGTGTTCTCTCTCTCCATCTCTCTCTGTCTCTGTCTCTCTGTCTCTCTCTCGCGTTCTCTCTCTCGTGTTCTCTCTCTCTATCTCTGTCTCTGTCTCTCTCTCTCTGTCTCTCTCTCGTGTTCTCTCTCCCCATCTCTCTCTGTCTCTGTCTCTCTCTCTCTCTGTCTCTCTCTCGCGTTCTCTCTCTCCATCTCTCTGTCTCTCTCTCTCTCTCTCTGTCTCTCTCTCGTGTTCTCTCTCTCCATCTCTCTCTCTCCATCTCTCTGTCTCTGTCTCTCTCTGTCTCTCTCTCTCTCTCTTATGCGTTTTATACCGAGTCAAAATTCCGCCCACTTTCCAATACCGTCTTCTTTTTACCTGCTTTCTAAAATGTTATACATCTGATATGTGAAGAGGGAAACAATCCCTGTACTTTAAATTCAATGAACAGACCACAGTATTATGTTTAAAAATGATGTTAATTATGTTTACGTTTCTTTGTGATGGTGTATATTCAATAGATTTATTAAAATATATCCCCACCCACATCTGCACACCCCTACTCTCACCTGCACAACTGGATGTAGAAAAAGGCGTATGCTAGCAAGACACACATTTTTTTTAAATGCAAGACTGAATGAAAGGGGGTCATCTTGACAGTTTTTTCTTCTTCGGGTAACATACTCTCAATTATGTCTGAAATAGCTACCTCCCTCTCTCTCTCTCTCTCTCTCTCTCTCTCTCTCTCTCTCTCTCACACACTTTCTCTCTCTCTCTCTCTCTCTCTCTCTCTCTCTCTCTCTCTCTCTCTCTCTCTCTCTCTCTCTCTCTCTCTCTCTCTCGTACCTGTGTGTATACGTACTGTGTGTGAGCATGCGCATGATATCTGCATGATTTTCATTGTGTGTGTGTGTTGTCTCTCTATGTGAGGAGAAAGGGAATCAGCAGGGCCTCACCAGTGGATGTGGTGTGGGAGTATGGTAGGAGGCAGAGGTGAGAGGTCAGGACCCCTGCTATAGACTCAGCATGGCGGAGGAGGCCAACATTGCTGTACTCTTGTCTCCTGTCTGAGTCATATGTCTTACGCTGACTGTTGTTATCGCACACCTGTAGCTGTTTGGAGCTACGGATAGAACTTGGGGAGGTGAAGCTGATCCTGGATCTGTGCCAATGAGTGAGCCATCAGCTCAGGTCCAGGAAACTGAAGAAAACGGTAGTGTAGTTGTGTGTTGCAGTGCTGTGTGGTTTTCAGCTTTACTATTGAAGTAGTGAGCAGCCCCCACTATCACTTTGCTGCCCTGTTGATCACTGAATGTGCTTATCCTCTCCCAGGGTTTAGAATAGGACCCACACAGAACTAGGGAGACTCACATTCACACACGCAGACGCAAAAAACACTCATCGACGCAAACACACACACGCACATGCATGATTTACACACACATACACATTCACACACACACACGCACACACACACACGCACGCACACGCACACACACACACACACACGCACACGCACACGCACACACACACACACACACACACACACACACACACACACACACACACACACACACACACACACACACACACACACACACACACACACACACACACACACACACACACACACACACACACACACACACACACACACACACACACACACATTAGGTTGACTCATGACCTGTAGTCCCCGCGGTTAGGGTCACGAAATACTGTGTGAATGAAAGACGTGCGGCTTGAATAAAGAGAAAACAATTAATTAAAAATCCATAATTGTATAATTATTGTACAATTCATATCTATAGGCTACATTCAGGTTCTTCTTTCATTATTTGTGTATTGCTTTAGTGCGTAAGCCTAAGCTTTAAGACCTAACTTGGCGTCAATTGCCAAATTATTTTGGGAACACGGGGAGAAAAATGTAATGTCGATCCACTGAGGCAAAAAGGACAACGTCGGAGTTGAATTAAATAACATGAAAAAATTAAGAGTTGAAAAATGTATAGAAGGAAGGGCCAGAAAAGTGAAGATTTGGTGAAGTGGCAGAATGAACCGTTTCTTGCAGTAAAATAAAACATCAGATGTATATTTTGACTCAGGAACAGGAGTGGAGAAATATGATTTATTTATTTCAGCATCTTGAAAAAATGAATGTGCGGTTAAGGACCGTCTGTAAAGCTGCTATCTTTACCAGCATTAAAGCTGATAGTATTTCAACCGCATATAATATAGCATCCAAAACGAACTGTATCAAAAACATGTTTATCGTTTTAGCAGCTTTTAATTTCCTTAAAACCTGTCAAACTGATGTCATTAGAAAATGTTGCACAGAAAATCTTTCCCGTAGTTTTTTTTATTGCGTTTTCTCCCCCGGTCCCTAAACGTCTTCGCTGAGATAAGCAGAGATGAAAGAGGAAAACACACTCAACCAATGTCAACTAGATTGAAGCATTCATTTGATCAATTTATTCCATTATTCTGGTGAGAAAGGGTTTAATTAGTCTTCTAGGGCAACAAGAAATGGTCGAAGAAAAGCTGAATGTAAGTTGACTAACAAATATCCTGCCAAAATGTCAGATAATATAAGTAGAAACACAAAATATCACCACCATCTCTGACTGTACAGCGCATGTTCTATATTTGCGGGTTAGGGTCAGGTGTGGGGCTCAGCTTTTCACCTAGCAAGTAAACATAAACAGCTGACCCGCGCATCACTAAACACACACGCACACACACACACACACACGCACACACGCACACACAAACATAGAAACCAGTTCTCCTGCCCTGTATTTTCACCTGCGTTTGGTGTGAAAGGGTGTAATGGGAGTCCTTTAGCTCTTCCCTTTTCCCTACATCCATCTCTGCCCATCTCTCTCTACATCTGTGTCTCTCTCCACCTCTCTGCCCATCTCTCTCTACATCTGTGTCTCTCTCCACCTCTCTGCCCATCTCTCTCTACATCTGTGTGTCTCTCCACCTCTGTGCCCATCTCTCTCTACTTCTGTGCCTCTCTCCACCTCTCTGCCCATCTCTCTCTACATCTGTGTCTCTCTCCACCTCTCTGCCCATCTCTCTCTACATCTGTGTCTCTCTCCACCTCTCTACCCATCTCTCTCTACATCTGTGTCTCTCTCCACCTCTCTGCCCATCTCTCTCTACAACTGTGTCTCTCTCCACCTCTCTGCCCATCTCTCTCTACATATGTGTCTCTCTCCACCTCTCTGCCCATCTCTCTCTACATCTGTGTCTCTCTCCACCTCTCTGCCCATCTCTCTCTACATCTGTGTCTCTCTCCACCTCTCTGCCTATCTCTCTCTACATCTGTGTCTCTCTCCACCTCTCTACCCATCTCTCTCTACATCTGTGTCTCTCTCCACCTCTCTGCCCATCTCTCTCTACATCTGTGTCTCTCTCCACCTCTCTGCCCATCTCTCTCCCTCTTACTTTCTCTCTCTTGCTCTTTCTGCTTGAGTGTGCTCCCTAACAACTAGAGAAAGAGAGATATTGAAAGTGCTGGAGTGTAATGACTGTCAACTCAGGGGGAAGGAGGTGTCTCTGTGTTGTTTCCTTTATGTCTGCGTGTGAATGTGTTACTTTTACCTGCATATGCGTGTGTGTGTGTGTGTGTGTGTGTGTGTGTGTGTGTGTGTGTGTGTGTGTGTGTGTGTGTGTGTGTGTGTGTGTGTGTGTGTGTGTGTGTGTGTGTGTGTGTGTGTGTGTGTGTGTGTGTGTGTGTGTGTGTGTGTGTGTGTGTGTGTGTGTGTGTGTGCGTGCGCGCGTGTGTGTGTGTATTTATGAAGCAGTGTGCGGGTGTGTGTGTATTAATCAATGTGCGTGTGCGTGTGCGTATACTATCAATGTAGGTGGAGAGGCATGGCAGGGTGTGAAGGAGCCCTGTGATAATGACAGGCATTATGTAACATGCAGATTGCATAAGGCAGATGGGTATTTAAGGCCCACATATTGAGGATTTATAAGTAATTTTGCAGTGGGTGTACTGTATGTATGCCTGTGTGTACATTTGTGCAGAGAGAATGAATGTGAAAGATTTACCAAAAAAAACTTCCAAAAGGACTAAATCAATGCAGAAAGGAGTCGGAGCACTCAACACAAAAAAGCAGAGATTGGTTTATTTTTGCTCACTTTAATTCATTGTACAGAGACGTAATGTGTTTGAGTGTGTGTATGTGTTTTTTGGTTACTGTATATGAGAGCCAAATGGGCATACCACACGTACAGTACTGTAAGTTCACTGTGAAAGGGGATGTGTGTACTGTATGTATGCATATCTGTTTTTGTTTGAGGTCTAAGGTCCTAATCCCTATACATTTGACCTCAGAGAGCTGTGTCCAGCAGAGCTTTGCTGACATGTCACCACACACACACACACACACACACACACACACACACACACACACACACACACACACACACACACACACACACACACACACACACACACACACACACACACACGCAAGGACAGGGTTGGGGAGTAACGGATTACATATCATCCATTACATATAAGGGATTACAAAGAAACGGTAACTGTAATCCATTACGTTACCAGCAAAAATAGTATAATCAGATTACAGATACTTTTGAAAAACTATGATTACTTTCAGAATGACTTTTAAAATCAGAAAGGATGCTTTGCGGAAAAAAATGGTTTGACACTCTGTCTTGGAGCGAGTCTATGCGAGTCTGACCACAAATCAGAGACCACTATGAGGACACACCACATGTGTTTGAAGGATAGCGGGAAAAGAGCAGGATTTTTTGTTGTTGTAGTCTTACAGTCCAAGCCATGTCTTCCAATGGTGCGACTGCTGTCGGCATCCAAAGATGATCCAACTTGAATAAACACTTGGAGGTCAGGAGGACAGCAGTGGTTTAGTCTACGGCGATACGGACGTCACTTACTATTGATATCTACATAGCGCATTGATGTGAATCAACGCTGCTGATCTCTCAGTTAGCTACTCCTTGCAGATTGTGGTTGTTGTGGATGTGTATTTGAAACCAGTGGACAGCCAGTGAAAAATGCACTCTTGCAACAGCTGCATAGTACAGATCCCAGCATATGGAATAAAAGGGGGGCTTTGATAGCTTAATCTAATTCATGCTCATTAAAATAATATATCCATATGCCTAATGAACACATGCTCAAAGTTGTACACTTTTGATAGACTTAAAGGGGCAATCTGTAGTTGCTACATCCATTTCTATATATACAGTACACAGTACCAGTCAAAAGTTTGGACACACCTACTCATTCTAGGGTTTTTCTTTATTTTATTTTCACAGTGTAGAATAATAGTGATGACATAGAAACTATGAAATAACACATATGGATTCATGTAGTCACCAAACATGTGTGAAACAAATCATTTTATATTTGAGATTCTTCAAAGTAGCCACACTTTGAATTGATGACAGCATTGCACGCTTTTGACATTCTCTCAACCAGCATCACGAGATAGTCACCTGGAATGGATTTCAATTAATAGGTGTGCCTTGTTAAAGGTTCATTTGTGGAATTTCTTTCCAGAAGATAGCCCTATTTGGTAAAAGACCAAGTCCATATTATGGCAAGAAGAGCTCAAATAAACAAAGAGAAATGAGAGCCCATCATTACTTTAAGACACGAAGGTCAGTCAATTCTGAACATTTCAAGAAGTTTGAAAGAGTCTTCACGTGCAGCCACAAAAACCATCAAGCGCTATGATGAAACTGGCTCTCATGAGGACCAGGAAAGGAAAGGTAGACCCAGAGTTACCTCTGCTGCAGAGGATATGTTCATTAGAGTTACCAGCCTCAGAAATTGCAGCCCAAATATATGCTTCACAAAGTTCAAGTAACAGACACATCTCAACATCAACTGTTCAGAGAAGAGGGCGTGAACCAGGCCTTCATGGTCAAATTGCTGCACAGAAACCAGTAGTAAAGGAAACCAATAATAAGAGACTTTCTTGGGCCGAGAAACACGAGCAATGGACATTAGACCGGTGGAAATCTGTCCGATGATTCCAAATTTGAGATTTTTGGTTCCAACCGATGCAGAGTAGGTGAACGGATGATTTCCGCATATATGGTTCCCACCGTGAAGCATGGAGGAGAAGGTGTGATGGTGTGGGGTAATTTGCTTGTGACACTGTCTGTGATTTATTTAGAATTCAAGGCACACTTAACCAGAATAGCATACACCATCCCATCTGGTTTGTGCTTGCTGGGACTTGTATGACATTTTTTAAACTTTTATTTTTATTTCATCTTAATTTAACTAGGTAGGCCAGTTGAGAACAAGTTCTCATTTACAACTGCAACCTGGTCAAGATAAAGCAAAGCAGTTACACATGGGATAAGCAAACGTACAGTCAATAACACAATAGGAAAATCTATGTACAGTGTGTGCAAATATAGGAAGTTTAGGGGGGTAAGGCAATAAATAGGCCATGGTGTCAAAGTAATTACATTTTTAGCAATTAAAACACTGTGGTGATAGATGTGCAGATGATGATGTGCATGTAGAGATACTGTGGAGCAAAAGAGTTTTAAAAAACAAAAACAATATGGGGATGAGGTAGTTGGGTGTGCTATTTACAGATGGGCTGTGTATAGGTACAGTGATCGATAAGCTGCTCTGACAGCTGATGCTTAAAGTTAGTGAGGGAGATATAAGTCTCCAGATTCCGTGATGTTTGCAATTCATTCCAGTCATTGGCAGCAGAGGAATGGAAGGAAAAGCGGCCAAAGTAAGTGTTGGCTTTGGGGATGACCAGTGAAAAATACCTGCTGTAACGCGTGCTACGTGTGGGTGTTGCTATGGGGACCAGTGAGCTGAGATAAGGCGGAACTTTACCTAGCAAAGACTTATAGATAACCTGGAGCCAGTGGGTTTGGTGACAAATATGTAGCGAGGGCCAGCCAACGAGAGCATACACGTCGCAGTGGTGGGTAGTATAAGGAGCGTTGGTGTGAAAACAGATGGCACTGTGATAGACTACATCCAATTTGCTGAGTAGAGTGTTGGAGGCTATTTTATAAATGACATCGCCGAAGTTAAGGATCGGTAGGATAGTCAGTTTTACGAGGGTGTGTTTGGGGGCATGAGTGAAGGAGGCTTTGTTGCGAAAGAGGAGACCAATTCTAGATTTAATTTTGGATTTGGAGATTCTTAATGTGAGTCTGGAAGGAGAGTTTAAAGTCTAACCAGACACCTAGGTATTTGTAGTTGTCCACATATTCTGAGTCAGAACCGTCCAGAGTAGTGATACTAGGCAGGCAAGTGCGGGCAGCAATTGGTTGAAGAGCATGCATTTAGTTTTACTAGCATTTAAGAGCAGTTGGAGGCCACGGAAGGAGTGTTGTATGGCATTGAAGCTCGTTTGGAGGTTTGTTAACACAGTGTCCAAGGAAGGGCCAGATGTATACAGAATGGTGTTGACTGCATAGAGGTGGATCAGAGAATCGCCAGCAGCAAGAGCGACAACATTGACATATACAGAGAAAAGAGTCAGCCCGAGAATTGAACCCTGTGGCACCCCCATAGAGACTACCCGAGATCCGGACAACAGGTGCTCCGATTTGACACACTGAACTCTATCTGAGAAGTAGTTGGTGTACCAGGCGAGGCAGTCATTTGAGAAACGAAGGCTATTGAGTCTGCCGATAAGAATGCGGTGATTGACAGAGTCGAAAGCCTTGGCCAGGTCAATGAAAACAGCTGCACAGTATTGTCTCTTATCGATGGCAGTTATGATATCCTTTAGGAACATGAGCGTGGTTGAGGTGCACCCGTGACCAGCTCGGAAACCAGATTGCATACTGGAGAAGGTACGGTCGGAATTGAAATGGTCGGTGATCTGTTTGTTAACTTGGCTTTCGAATACAGTTTGTGTCTAGAGTGTCACTCCCTTTGATGAGGGGGAAGATCGCGGCAACTTTCCAATCTTTAGGGATCTCAGACAATGCAAAAGAGAGGTTGAACAGGCTAGTAATAGGGGTTGCAACAATTTCGGCTGATAATTTTAGAAAAAGAGGGTCCAGATTGTCTAGCCCAGCTGATTTGTAGGGATCCAGATAATGCAGCTCTTTCAGAACATCATCTACCTGGATTTGGGTAAAGGAGAAGCGGGGGGAGCTTGGGCAAGTTGCTGCAGGGGGTGCAGAGCTGTTGACCGGGGTAGGGATAGCCAGGTGTAAAGCATGGCCAGCCGTGGAAAAATGCTTTTTGAAATTCTCGATTATCGTAGATTTATCGTCGGTGAGAGTGTTTCCTAGCCTCAGTGCAGTGGGCAGCTGGAAGGAGGTGCTCTTATTCTTCATGGACTTTACAGTGTCCCAAAACTGTTTGGAATTAGTGCCACAGGATGCGAATTTCTGTTTGAAAAAGCTAGCTTTAGCTTTCCTAACTTTCTGTGTGTATTGGTTCCTCACTTCCCTGAAAAGTTGAATATCACGGGGGCTGTTCGATGCTAATGCAGTACGCCGCAGGATGTTTTTGTGCTGGTCAAGGGCAGTCATGTCTGGAGTTAACCAAGGACTATATTTGTTCTTAGTTCTACATTGTTTGAATGGGAAATTCTTATTTAACCTCTTGAAACTAGGGGGCACTGTTTTCATTTTTGGAAAAATAACATTCCCAAAGAAAACGGGCTATTTTATCAGGACAAGATGCTAGAATATGCATATAATTGACAGCTTAGGATAGAAAACACTCTAAAGTTTCCACAACTGTAAAAATATTGTCTGTGAGTATAACAGAACTGATATTGCAGGCGAAAGCCTGAGAAAAATCCAATCAGGAAGGGACTCTTATTTAGAAACCTCTGCGTTCCTATGCGTCCCTATTGAGCAGTGAATGGGATATTCACTGATTTCTGGGCATGGTAGAATAGATTCAGGGCATAATGTACAGACAAGGGCATGGTAGGATGTGAGTAAAGTGGGGGTAAGCCCAGGCATGGAGTGACAATGAGGCAGCTTACATCTCTGGAGACACCAGTTAAGCCAGGTGAGGTCTCCCCATGTGTGGTTTGTGTGACAAAAGAGCTATCTTTTTTTTTTTACCTTTATTTAACTAGGCAGGTCAGTTAAGAACAAATTCTTATTTTCAATGACGGCCTAGGAACAGTGGGTTAACTGCCTGTTCAGGGGCAGAACGACAGATTTGTACCTTGTCAGCTCGGGGATTTGAACTTGCAACCTTCCGGTTACTAGTCCAACGCTCTAACCACTAGGCTACCGTGCCGCTCTAAGGCATTTTGAGCTGGAGTAGGGGCTCTACAGTGAAATAAAACAGTAATAACTGACCGAAACAGCAGACGTCATGTTGACATTAGAGAGAGGCATTACTATCATTTGTTTTTCAATAGGACAATGACCTAGCACAACTCCATGATGGGCTATTTGATCAAGAAGGAAAGTGACGGAGTGCTGCATCAGATGACCTGGCCTCCACAATCACCCTACCTCAACCCAAATGAAATGGTTTGGGATTAGTTGGACCGCAGTGAAGCAAAAGCAGCCCAAAATTGCTCAGCATATGTGAGTACTCCTTCAAGACTCTTGGAAAAGCATTCCATTTGAAGCTCGTTGAGAGAATGCCAAAATTATGCAAACCTGTCATCAAGGCAAAGGGTTGCTACATTGAAGAATCTAAAATCCAAAATATATTTAGATTTCTTTAACTCTTTTTTGGTTACTACATGATTCCATTTGTGTTATTTCATAGTTGTGATTTATTTACTATTATTGTACGATGTAGAAAATAATACAAATAAAGATTAACCCTTGAATGAGTAGGTGTGTCCAAACTTTTGAAGTCGGAAGTTTACATACACCTTAGCCAAATACATTTAAATACATTTAAACTCAGTTTTTCACAATTCCTGATATTTCATCCTAGAAAAAAATCCCTCTCTTAGGTATGTTAGGATCACCACTTTGTTTTAAGAATGTGAAATGTCAGAATAATAGTAGAGAGAATGATTTATTTCAGCTTTTATTTCTTTCATCACATTCCCAGTGGGTCAGAAGTTTACATACACTCTATTAGTATTTGGTAGTATTGCCTTTAAATTGTTTAACTTGGGTCAAACGTTCCTTTGCTGTTGTTCTGGGATTGATTTGCACTGTTCGCACCAAAATACGTTCATCTCTAGGAGACAGAACGCGTCTCCTTCCTGAGAAGTATGGCGGCTACGTGGTCCCATGGTGTTTATACTTGCATACTATTGTTTGTACAGATGAACGTGGTACCTTCAGGTCGTTTGGAAATTGCTCCCAAGGATGAACCAGACTTGTGGAGGTCTACATTTTTTTCTGAGGTCTTGGCTGAATTATTTTGATTTTCCCATGATGTCAAGCAAAGAGGCACTGAGTTTGAAGGTAGGCCTTGACCTACATCCACAGGTACACCTCCAATTCACTCAAATTATGTCAATTAGCCTATCAGAGGCTTCTAAAGCCATGGCATTATTTTCTGGAATTTTCCAAGCTGTTTAAAGTCACAGTCAACTTAGTGTATGTAAACTTCTGACCCGCTGGGATTGTGATACAGTGAATTATAAGTGAAATCATCTGTCTGTGAACAATTGTTGGAAAAATGACTTGTGTCATGCACAAAGTAGATGTCCTAACCGACTTGCCAAAACTATAGTTTTTTAATAACTAGAAATTTGTGGAGTGGTTGAAAAACTAGTTTTAATGACTCCAACCTAAGTGTATGTAAACTTCTGACTTCAACTGTATCCATTGATTCTTGAACTGTCACACTTCATGAGAACCTAAAATGGTTTTTCTCCAATGTTTGTAAATATTTTCAATGTAAACAAACACTGTGTTCCCTCATAACACGGTTAAAACAATAATGTTGATATCATGGATGGTCAGTCCTTCCATCCATAGCTCTGTCTATTAATCTGAGAGTGGTTACATTTCTCCAGGCCCATCCCTCAGCTTTTAACCGAAACAGAGGCGGGGCGATCGTTTTGTTATTATTTCGTCTGTGGTTTGCCCTTTAAACAGCTGCATATTATCAAGATATCAAAGTAATAAAAACTAAAAACAAAAAAAGTAGGCCTGTATCAAATGCAGCATATATCATAATAATAATAATTCATTTTTCAGATGTAAGTAGCACTTTTCAGTAGTGTTTAAAGCATGCCATTCCTGCAGCATTTATTTTTCAACTTGAATCAATGAGTCCAATCAGTCCTCCATGACAACAAAATCATAAACAGAGTAGGGATGGCTAATAAGTCCTTAGTTTTGGGGTTATGCTCAGGTTAAACAATTAGGCTAATCTATATTTCCATCTTTCCAAGTCCTATTTTTGAAGATCAAATCAAATCAAATGTATTTATATAGCCCTTCGTACATCAGCTGATATCTCAAAGTGCTGTACAGAAACCCAGCCTGAAACCCCAAACAGCAAGCAATGCAGGTGTAGAAGCACGGCAAGATCAAGGGGTATATCATTTATTGGAATGACTGAAATTCTGATAGACTTTTCTTTTAATGTGAAGATATCATGTAATCATATTATTGTATGTAGTAAGAACACATGGGTTAGAAGAAGCCTACTTAACCAACCCATAATGTAAAATGTAACATCCAGATATGACCAGCTATGTAAACTTTAACATTGATTTATCCTGCAATAGATGTCATTCAATTGGTAACACACGTTTGTCTTCTTCTAATGCCTCTTAAGAGGAAAGTAATCTAAAAGTAACTGAATGTAATCAGATTATGTTACTGAGTCAGGTAATCAAAAAGTTACAGGACTGATTACAATTTTGGACAGGTAACTGTAACTGATTATATTTAGAAAGTAACCTACTCAACCCTGCACATGCACCTATGCACACACACACACAAACACGCACGGTCACACACACACAATAACAATAATACACTAGTAGCCCATGTGTTGTAGAGAGTCACATTTGTGAGTCAGAGAAAGACTCTCCAACGGCCTCTCCATGCCTCCTCTCTCAGCTGTGCCTTGCTCCATGCATGACTGTACCCCTGTAAA
Organism: Oncorhynchus keta; assembly: GCF_023373465.1. Lineage (NCBI taxonomy): Eukaryota > Metazoa > Chordata > Actinopteri > Salmoniformes > Salmonidae > Oncorhynchus > Oncorhynchus keta. The sequence continues at coordinate 42,964,122 of NC_068448.1, read as the reverse complement.
AATAGACCTCTTAAAGGGCCAGCAACCAGTCAGTCCCAAACAAGAGGCCAGTCAATTCAAGAAGTACACTGACATTCCATTTCCAATTATCTTTCATGAGTTTCAATTAGGAATTTGTGTGTGTGTTTGTTTATGTGTCTGTGCATGCTCATGTGTGTGTGTGTGTGTGTGTGTGTGTGTGTGTGTGTGTGTGTGTGTGTGTGTGTGTGTGTGTGTGTGTGTGTGTGTGTGTGTGTGTGTGTGTGTGTGTGTGTGTGTGTGTGTGTGTGTGTGTGTGTGTGTGTGTGTGTGTGTGTCTAGAAGAGGGAGAGTGAGTTCATTCTCATTCAGAGATGTACTCACTCTTCAGCATCCCCCACACACTCACACACAACACACACATGGTGTTGACGACAAACACGGTTTATATTATCCCTTTAGCTTTCGGAATGAACCCTGGTGGGTTCTTAGGCAATACTGTGCTGTTTAAGCTTCTGACCTTACCATTCAAATTAGGATCGTCATGTAAACTGTCAACGAGAAGGAGTCAGCAGGCAGTGCCAGGTAGGTACTCAGTTTCCCAATGAGGACATGTGTTTGAGTGACAGTGAATGCGACTGACAGGCACAGTGGGAGTCAGACGCCATTCCGGCTTCATCTCAGAGGATTGAGACAGGAGACTACAACTTCAAATGAAAACAAAAGGCCTAACACAACAAATCTACAAATACCAGCCCACCCTGCCAAACCTAACGCACGCATGCAAACACACACACACACACTCGCACTTATGCACACACTCACACATACACACCCGGATGGACATTCAGAAAAACACACAGTAACAAAGAAGTGCCCAACTTTGCCTAGTCCTTTCAAAGGCAAGGGCGAATCCGACACCAAAAACAACATTGAAACGGTTGAAAGTACAATCGATTCATATACGCATAACAGACCAATAGATGCTGACCATGCATACTCTTACGTTATAATATGATATACAGTATCTCCTAGCTCTGGAATATTACTGTGAGACAGCTATATGTCTGACACCAGATGAACATTCAGTAAACTCTCTATTTCAGACTGGAAGGGTTGAAGTTTAACCATAGACACTGATTTAAGGTCAATGTAGTGTTTTTCTCACTGTGGATTAACTTCTACTTGTAGTATTCCAATCATCTTCAACAGTCAGTCCAGGAGGGAAGGAAATTGTTGGACTACATGTTAGAGTGCAATACTTGGTAATGGAAATTTAAACTCACTTTGGGGTACCAAGAAACACACTGTGTAATTGAAAGAGGTTTGAGTATGTGAGCTGCAGTGGCTGGAGCCCTCCCGTGGAAGCAGAAAGAGCTATAATCATGCATGTATGAGCATTGCCTCCTTCACCATAGTGCTATAACTAGATATCACGCAGTGGGCAGAGAAACAGGGAGTGCTGTACCCCCCAAAAAAAAAACACTCACTTCCACGCAGTGTTATAGCACACACTCATATATACGGACGCAAGTGCGCACACACACGCAAGGGCACGTCTAGGTGTATGCTCTTCAACTCCTTTCAAAGTGAACCCACTATTGAGATCAATCTCAGACTATAGCAACACACAAATCAAGTTCCCATCTCTTCTTAAAAAATGCACTGTCTAAAAATGCATTGTCTAACTGCTTACATTTTTTCAAATGGTATAGCCACAATAATATTTCCTCTGTTACAGGTATGAATGGACCCAACCCAGACAGTCTAGCTTGCTCCTTTTATTCATGATTGATTGGAGTCTATTTGTCCGATTATCTGTATTTGTCCTGCACTTTGTACTGGTCTAAAGGGACTGCTCTTGTGAGAATTTCAATTTGATCCTTGAATACAGAACCGTGCTTTCTGTCTGTCCTTTAACCCCAACCTCCAACGCCACCACCACATTTACAGTCTGTATCTAACACTCCCCCTTTCCCATATCTGCCCTCTGCATGGGGGTATCTACCCCATCTGTTTGACTGCTGACACCCTTATGTGCCTCCTCTCTGTCTGTGCCAACCTCATTTAGATAGGAATATATGTTTCTGCTTATAATTTCTGACATTTTTGTAGACTATTTGTTAGTCAACTTGTCTATAATTTGTCACACCCTGATATGTTTCACCTGTCTTTGTGCTTGTCTCCACTCTTCCAGGTGTCGCACATCTTCCCATTATCCCCTGTGTATTTAAACCTGTGTTCTCTGTTTGTCTATTGCCAGTTCGTCTTGTCTTGTCAGGTCTTACCAGCGTTCTTTCCCGCCTTCCTGTTTCTCTAGTTCTGAGTCTCTGCCATCCAGTACCTGCCTGACTCTAACCTAATTATGAACCTCTGCCTGGCCTGAACCCGAGCCTGCCTGCCATCCTGTACCTGCCTGACTCTGACCTGATCATGAACGTCTGCCTGACCTCAACCTGCCCTTTGCCTGCCCCTTGATTCCAATAAATAATCTGAGAACTGTACTATCCACCTATCATGTCTGCATCTGGGTCAAATCCTGGGTCATTAACCTGAGAGTGTTGGGTAGTCACAGGGAGAATATGCAGTTCCTGCTCATTGAATCTCCTCATGCACCCGTGGTTTTGGGGTTTTCCTGGCTCCAGAGACACAGTTCCCTGATTGACTGGGCTACTGGTTCAATCCTGGGTTGGCGCCCATTTTGCCATGGGTATTACCTGAAGTCGGAGCTGCCTGCCCCGGGACATCTTCCTGCGGGCTTGGGAAAAGCCCTGGACCTCTCTGCCGTTCCTGTGGAGTAACAGGACCTCTATGAGGTTTTCAGAAAGGCCAGTGCCACCGCGCTTCCTTCCATCGGCCCTATGACTGCTGCCATCGACCTTCTCCTTGGCATTACACCACCCCGGGGGCGGCTTTATTCCCTGTCAGGTCTGGAGACCAAGGCGATGGAGATGTATATTGAGGACTCCCTGGCTGCAGAGGGTATCCATCCTTCTGCCTCCCATGCCGGCGCAGGGTTCTGCTTTGTGGAGAAGAACAACAAAACCCTGCGTCCATGTTTTGACTACCGGGGCCTGAATGACATCATGGTTAAAAAATGTTTCCTGCTCCCACTCATTGCCTCGGCTTTCGAGCCTCTCCAGGGGGCTACCATCTTCTCCAAGTTTGACCTCCGGAACACCATGCCTTTACCATGGCTAGAGGCCACTACTAATACCTGGTGATGCCTTTTGGACTGACCATCACTCCTAAACAATGTTCTCCGGGAACATGTTGAACCATTTCGTTTTTGTCTACATTGATAACATCCTCGGGTTTTCTCACTCAGCTCAAGAACATGTCCTCCATGTCAGACAAGTCCTCTAGGGTCTGCTGAAGAACCAGCTATATGTCAAAGCGGAAATATGCAAATTACATCCCTCCACCATCTCCATCCTGCTGCAGGCAACATCCAGATGTATCCTTAAAAGGTGAGTGTGGTGGTGGATTGGCCGCAACCCACCTCCAGAGTTCAGCTGCAGTGCTTCCTGGGGTTCGCCAATATCTACTGCTGGTTCATCTGGAGCTACAGCACACGGGCTTCCCCCCCTGTCAGCACTCAAATGTCCCAAGGTCCTGTTTAAGTGGTCTATAGCTGCAGACCAGGCGTTCTTGGACCTCAAACACCAATTCATTACTGCCCCCATACTAATCCATCCAGAGCCTTCCCGGAGGTCAGAGTGGGGGCTGTCCTGTCCCAGTGTTCGGCCCAAGATCAAAAGCTGCATCATTGCGCATTCCTCTCCTATCGTCTCGACCCCATGGAAAGGAATTACAACATCCGGTTAGCCAGAGGGGCCCCGGATGACCGGATGTTTGTCCCGGACTCTGCCTGTTCCTCGGTTCTGGAATGGGCTCATTCCTCTCAACGGGCCTTCCATCCTGGCTCCTGTCAGACCCTGGCCTTTGTACGACAACATTTTTGGTGGCCAACCTTGGTTCCTGATGTCTCTGCATTCGTGCACCGTGTGTGCCCAGAATAAGACTCCTCGGCAAGCTCCAGCTCGCTTCCTTCAACCCCTTCCCGTCCCTCACCGTCCCTGGTCACACATATCCCTGGACTTCGTCACTGGTTTCCCCTTGTCTGATAGCAACACGGTTATCCTTACTGTGGTGGACTGGTTTTCCAAAGCCTCCCACTTCATCCCTTTGCCCAAGCTACTCTCAGCCAAGGAGTTGGCCCAGCTGATGGTGCAGCACGTCTACCGGATCCATGGACTTCAGGTGGACATGGTCTCTGACGGGAGTCTCAGTTCTCGCCCCAGTTCTGGAAGGCGTTCTTCACGCTCATTGGGTCATCGGCCAGCTTGTCCTCTGGGTTCCACCGCCAGTCTTACGGCCATACAGAGCGAGCCAATGAGGACATGGAGACGACTCTTTGCTGCCTGGTCTCCGCCAATCCCACCACCTTGAGCCAGAATTTCATGTGGGTAGAATATGCCCGCAACACCCTCCCTTGCTCAGCCATTGGTCACGCTCCCTGGGATATCAGCCCCCGCTCTTCCCGGAGCAAGAGGAAGAGGTCAGCATACCCTCGGCCCAGATGTTCATCTGCCACTGTCACCATACCTGGAAGAGAGCTCGGTCGGCTCTTCTCAAGACCACCTCCAGGTATCAACAACAGGCGGACCACCACCAGACACCGGCTCCCGTTATTGTCTCGGGCAGAGGGTATGGCAATCCAATCCTGACCTGCCCCTCCGGGTAGAGTCTTGCAAACTGTCCCCCTGTTTTATCAGCTCTTTCCCCATCTCCAAGATCCTTAGCCCCTCTGACGTCCGTCTTCTGTTGCCCCGTACCCTCCATATACACAACCATTCAAAAGTTTGGGGTCATTTAGAAATGTCCTTGTTTTTGAAAGAAAAGCTACTTATTTGTTCATTAAAATAACTTAAAATTAATCAGGGATACAGTGTAGACATTGTTAATATTCTAAATGACTATTGTAGCTGGAAACTGCAGATTTTTTTATGGAATATCTACATTGGCGTACAGGGGCCCATTATCAGCAACCATCACGCCTGTGTTCCAATGGCACGTCGTGTTAGCTAATCCAAGTTAATCATTTTAAAAGGCTAATTGATCATTAGAAAACCCTTGTGCAATTATGTTAGCACAGCTGAAAACTGTTAATAAATGATTGGAACCAAGACTTAAAAAGAACTGATATTGGCCCAAGATGGAGGGAATGTTGGAACGTAAGTGTAAAACTAACAATGACTCAATAATCCATGCTTTCTGGGAATGTTATGAAGTCCAACAGTTATGGATGGAGTTAGAAAGTTGGCTGTCAGAAGTATTACATTTCTGCCTGTCTGCATATTTCAAGACATGGCATACGAGGGCGCAGTGAGATACCCAAAGGGATGAACAATATTTTTTTTTATTATCAACCATCTTGTAAAAAAAAACGTATACAAAGAAAAAATGGAAATCAACCAATCATCTGTTGTTAACACAATGGAAAGGTCAAACGCTGTATTATCTCAATGTTGACATTTCATGTGAGAGGTTATAGATCTACAGTCAGTGTTCATATTTCATTTCGGCCTACTGTTCCATTTAACCCATCTGAACAGCAACAGTTCCCTTGACGTGCCATTTTTGAAATCCCCGTCTTGTGACTGTCAAATTTGTCTAGCGCCTCACAATCATCACACATAAGATCTTTCCCAAAAATAAGGCTACTGTTCTGGCCCTCCCTTCTCTTTACTTTCAACTCTCCATTCCACAGCTTTTCTCTTACTCAATTAAACTTGTCCTTTTTGCCCAACTTTTTCTGCCTAACTTTTTCTGCCTCAAGTTCCCAAAAGCATTTGCCATTTGGCAATTGCTGTGTATTTGGCACACGGACAGTTAAGCCCTAAAGCCTAACGCCAGATAAAAATGATAAAAAACAAATATCAATGTAGCCTATAAGAATGATACATTTATGAATTCTTAATGCAGTGCAGTGTCCTCCCCCCCCCCGCGCCCACCGTCATATGTGCCCACTCTGTGACTATGGCCCCTGGCTATCTCTGGACTGGGTCTATTTCAGCCCACTGCTCTAATTCTGAGCCCAGATCTGCAGGCAGGCTGAATGGTGAACCTACTGGAACCTACACCTCTCTATCCCTTACACACACACACACACACACACACACACACACACACACACACACACACACACACACACACACACACACACACACACACACACACACACACACACACACACACACTGGTGTGTAGATACACACACTGTTAGACACACACTGCTATGCAAGTACTGTACACACATGCTTCCATACCATATACAGTGCACACATGCATGTTGTATTTCTCACCCACACTAACATTTTAAAAAAACATTTTTTTTATACCTCAGACACTTCTAAGATACTTTCTTTCAATATCACACATTCTGAAAATTATTATAGTCGATACAGCACATTCTCAAAGAAGAAACTGCTCTATGCATATATTTTACCCCTTCCATCTATATTTCTGTCTGTATGTCTCACACTCACTCCTACACCCACACACACCCAAACACACACTCTCACAGACCCACACACTCGGAGGGAAGGAAGCATCCCGGTTACCTACCTCTCTGGGTGTCTTTGCGTGGTGAATAACAGAGTGAGTGCTCATTGGATCAGTCAGCAGTAAAGCACTTAGAAACATCCAGTTTTGATACTGCTAGCCTCTCTCTCTTTTCCCCTCCCCTCTGTCTCTCACTCTCTCTTTCTGTCTCCGACTCACTGTCTTCACTCTGTTCTTTCCTTTTCACCTTGTCTCACACTCTATTTGCTCTTTACTCGTCTATGTTCTTACACTCTCCGTCTCAAATCAATTCAAGCTAGCTCTCCCTCTGAGTGTGCGCTCTCTTTCTCTCTCTCTCTCTCTCTCTCTCTTTCTCTCTCTCTCTCTGTCTCTCCCTTTCTCACTTGCTTGATCTCTCTAACCCCTCCCTCCCTTTACCCCCTCTCTCTCTCATACACACACACACACAACTATATCTCTCTTTTTCCCTCTCATAGACTCTCTCTTACACACTTACAATGCCCTTCTCTTCCTCTTCTCCTTGCTTTCACACAGACTCTGTTACTTTCTTTCCCTCTTACACACTCTCCTTCACACACACGTGATCCCCCCCCCTCTCTCTCTCTCTTGCTCGTTCTCTCTCCCCCTCTATCTCTCTGTTCCTCCTTCTCTCCCACTCTCCTGCCTCCTCTTCTCTTTCCCCCTCTCCCTCCCTCCCTCTCTCTTTCTCCCTTGCTCCCTCCCTCCCTCTCTGGATGTATAATTAGCCAGAGCTCAGTGCGGGGTTGCTAACTGATAGAGTCAGGCTCATTGTGGGAGCGTTAGCTAACACTAGTGTTAGCAGCATTAGTGTTGCTGGGTGGCTAGTGTTTGGCTGAGGGCCCGGTGGCTACGCTCATTAACCTCCTCAGAGCGGAATGCACCGGCCCACACCTCACGCCAATCTCTACAACACCTCTGCCTCTCCTCTTATCACAGCACATTGCAATGCTAGGATAGGTGTGTGCAGTAACCGGGATGCGAAACGTTTGAGAAAAGCGGGAGGTTTTTGCACTGTATATTATATTGTCATGGAGATATTCTTTCAATAATGACTTAATGGGAAAATCATGATTTAATCTTAAAAATATGCATGTTTGATTTCATTTAAATTTTAACAACCAACATAATAAATCATTACATAGTTAAGTGTTATTATTTGAATGTTATTCCTTCCATCCAGCATCATGTGATGCTTATCACTCAACCATGAACCAAAAGGTCCTTCCACACCTCTCAGTGAAACCAGGTAAGGGACAGAGAGCGCAATGGAGCACAATATAGCATTTTTGGCCTCCACCCATCATAAATGACATGTCATGAACCCTCAACAGAATTGTCATGGCTCTCTATTAAAAACAACTAACAAAACACAGTACGTACTGAACTAATTCACAGATGAATTGACACATTTCAGGCAAAAGTGCTTCCTACCTAAATCCTAAGATGTGTGATGGGGAGTGATTTTAAAATACACAGCTGGTGAGAAAGAGTGTGACTGGCACGTGGTGAGAAGTCACATGTTGTGTGTGTTGTTGCTTATGTGAGCATTGGGCACAACACAACCCTGCAGTATCATTTCCCCCTCTCGTTTCTTTCTTTACCTCTCTCTCTCTCTCTCTCTCTCTCTCTCTCTCTCTCTCTCTCTCTCTCTCTCTGTCTCTCTTTCTCTCTCTCTCTCTATCTCTCTCTCTCTATCTCTCTCTCTCTCTCTCTCTCTCTCTCTCTCTCTCTCTCTCTCTCTCTCTCTCTCTCTCTCTCTCTCTCTCTCTCTCTCTCTCTCTCTCTCTCTCTCTCTCTCTCTCTCTCTCTCTCTCTCTCTCTCTCTCTCTCTCTCTCTCTCTCTCTCTCTCTCTCTCTCTCTCTCTCTCTCTCTCTCTCTCTCTCTTTCTCTCTCTCTCTCTCTCTCTCTCTCGTATTCTCTGTTGAGACTCAAGGACCATGATCTACTGATAGAATATACCACCTAGTGTGCAGTACATCACACAACAAAGTATATCACAGCAAAGTTATATCAACCTACGTAACCTTCGGTCTCTGTTTGTCTTCTCTCAGACACACACAAACACTTTCACTTTGACTGTCCAGGAAGGGATCGATGTGGGTAGGACAGACGTATAAACAGCCACTGTGGGATGGAGAGGGCCCTGGCAGTATGTCCTCTGTGATCTGGCTACAGGAGGACAAGCCAGGAACACACACACACACTCACACATCCTGACAAGGCAACTCTGACACAGACACAGAGAGAGGGGGAGCTGGGGGCTTTCTGGATGTAATTTGATGCAGTTGACCTAAAATCAAGGGTCTGAAAGAAACTGTGCACCCTGCAGAATCACAGAATGAATGGCCTGCCTGACAATACGGCTCATAGACTACAGAATGGGTATAGTACAATACATGGAGTTAAGTCCTGGAGTGGAAATATTTATAAAATTTAGACAGATGCTGAACCAATCAGGACACAGACAGAT